>NW_021703776.1:60538470-60571521 GCF_005190385.1 Monodon monoceros | reverse complement strand
CACACACACACACACACACACACACACACACACACACACACACACACCTTTCTTTTGAATATAAACTGATAACACACACTCTATCGCACTTCAGTTTGCTAAGTTCTCTCACTTGGTCCTCACAATGACATCCTGAAATTGATGTTTTTAAATTTTTATAGATGAGGAAAATGGAACTTAGCACAATGTCAGCACTGATGTAGTTGTTTATTCATGTTTTTATTTTCCTTACCTCATTTACAAAATATTTCAGAAGTCTAAAATCACATAAATGTAACCAATTTGCTTTTAAAAAATGAAGGCTGCAGAATAAAACCAGAGGCAGGAAGTCAAGCCACTGTAGATTGAGTCAAACAGGGCAAACGTTAGTGTACGGTCATGCAGGCTGAATAGGCCTCCCCAGTTCCCAGCATTAGATCATAAATTGGGTCTGAGTTTCCGGGAAAACTAAATAAAAATGAAAAGAAACAATTTACAAGATTCACATCATTCATGAGGATAAAGCATGCCAGTTCCTCAGAAGAAAGAACTCTTCCCTTACAGCTGAAAGAAATGTCTTCCACAGGTATTCACTGGGTACACTGCTTCTCACTCCTGGCTACAGACAGGCTCACCCGGGCCCCATCCCAGATCAGTGAAACAGCATGGCATGTCTAGGGGGAGGCCCAGGTATCAGCATATTTTCTTTAGAACTCCCCAGACCATCCTAATGTGGAGCCAGGATTGAAAAGCACTTACCGAGTGAATTCTGAGTCACTCACAGAGCAGCATCCCAGGTAGATTTCTATAATAAATCCCAGAGTGAGGTTTCTGTGTCCACCAGCCTGGAACAGTAGGGGTCAGTCTGAAAGCTGATCTGAACATGGATCTTCCAGCTCAATTTCTGATGTGTTCCCTGGGAATGGGAGCAAGGGAGGGTGAAGGGTTTTAGAAAATGAAACTTAGGTAAGCTGAGTATTATTCCCATGAACGGAACTTTGAATAAAGTGATAGGTTATTTGGTGGCTATGGAGTGGAAAATGATTTCAGGGACACAACCTGACTTAACAGGGAGCCCATGGGAGGCTGACTCAGAGCCTAACCACCCCCAATGGTCCATGGAGCCACCTGATGGTCTGGAGAAATTGCCAACAGGTTTATTTTATGCGTCTCTGCCTGCTACCTGTTTGTGACTCACGATTAGGAGAGGCGCACGTGGTTTCTCCCTTTTCCTGATATATTGGGCATTTCGTCAAGCATACAGAGAAAATAACCGCATTGGTAGAGGGCTTGCAGCTCTGCTTTTCCACTGACCCACGGCCCCCTGAGTTTTCTGTCTCATTCACTACCTGCAAAGGAGACACCAAGGGAATGAAAAGCTGCCCCAAGAAAAATCCATCAAGCTTCAGGCTTTGGGAAGCTCATGATAGGTCATTTAAAAAAAAATTATTTATTTTATTTTTATTTATTTTTGGCTGCGTTAGGTCTTCATTGCTGCACGCGGGCTTTTCTTTAGTTGCGGTGAGCAGGGCTACTCTTCGTTGCTGTGCACGGGCTTCTCATTGCGGTGGCTTCTCTTGTTGCAGAGCACGGGCTCTAGAGCGCAGGCTCAGTAGTGGTGGCGCACGGGCTTAGTTGCTCCACGGTATATGGGATCTTCCCGGCCCAGAGATCGAACCTGTGTCCCTTGCATTGGAACGTGGATTCTTAAGCAGTACGCTACAAGGGAAGTCCCTTGATAGGTGACTTTAATTGCGCCAAGCATTTCTATGAAATAACCTGGCAATAGTGAATATTTCTACAGGTAACACCATTAAAAGCTTGTCGTCATTCAGTGCTTTACAGTTTTTTAAGTGCTCATTTAGGTCACATTACATTTGATCTCTCAGCTTCATGAGGGTATCTGTGGAAAGCAGAGTGCCCTATTTTCCAGCAGTTAAAGAAGGAAATTTCTATCATATAAGGTTTTCCAAGCCTCCCTGAAGATCAGAATCACCTGGGACACTTGTGAAAGATCCACGCCCCTCCAGAAATGCTGGCTCACTAGTGCTTGGCTGGGCTAGGGAATCTGGGGTTTTTTTCCATTTTGTTAATAATCCCAGGTAGTTCTTATGTGTAGGCAAATTTAGGAAGATGGCACCTGAAGGAAACCTGGATAACGGATTGGTCAAGAAATAGCAAGAGTCATTGGGAAAAGTTTCTCTAGGTTTAAACTCTGAAGGATCTTGGCTTAAATTTTGCCCCCCAACATTCAGTAACTTTGTGAAAATTACTTACACTTTGTCTCCAAATTCCATAAATTAGGAATCATTCTATCATCAGAGAGTTAGTATCAGAAAAGATAACTAACGTACGTTTAATTGTCCATTACTAATATGGTGCCTAGAACGTGGTAGCTGCCTGATATGTGACAGTGACTGATGCTAATGACCAAGTGGCCAAATTGTGAGTCACACCTCTGAATAAAAAACCCTAAACTCTGCCTCCTTCCTAAAGCAATGGTTCTTAACGGAGGGCAATTTTGTTCCTAGGGGACATTTGTCAGTGTCTGGAGGACATTTTTGATTATCACGACGGTGGGGAGCTTGGTGGGGGGATGAGGAGGGGGTTTGTTGCCGACACCTAGCGGTAGAGGCCAGGGATGCTGCTAAACATCCTACCATGCACAGGACAGCAAAGAATGATGTGACAAAATATCAGTGTGCATCTGTCGAGAGAAACCCTATCTGAAAGGGACAGTGAGACAAGTGAAACATCCCGTGAGTGGAGGGATAAACACTTTGAATCATTGGCTTCCCCACCGTGGAGGTGGATCCAGTGGGACACAGGTTGTTTCTGGTGGGTCAGGAATGGCTATGGATCTGCACCCTGGTAGTGCCCTTGATCGGGGCTGGCTTGTTACATACTCAGGTCCACCATTCTTCCTGTAGGATACAGTGTGAGTGGCACCCCCTGGAGCTGTGCAGTGAGGCAGCCCTGGCCCGGACCCCACTTATCACTTTGGGTAAATCTTTTTTTTTTTTTGCAGTATGTGGGCCTCTCACCATTGTGGCCTCTCCCGCTGTGGAGCACAGGCTTCAGACGCGCAGGCTCAGTGGCCATGGCTCACGGGCCCAGCTGCTCCGTGGCATGTGGGATCTTCCCGGACCGGGGCACGAACCCGCGTCCCCTGCATCGGCAGGCGGACTCTCAACCACTGCGCCACCAGGGAAGCCCTGGGTAAATCTTTTTACCTCTAGTGTCTGAGCACCCCATTTGATGGATGATCATTAGACTCACCTGGGGTATATGTTGACCTGCAAACTTGTGGCTCCATTCCCTGGAGGTTCCCCTTCAGTGGGTCGGCAAATGACCCTGGAAGCCATATTTATAAAAATCACCCAACTCTTACATTCAGGGCATCTACAAGATCTGGAAAATGAAGACCTAAAAGTTCTGCCAGATATCACTTCTCTCACCTCGTGCAAATTAACAGTTTTTGTGGGTCTGAGGTGTTTGGATTAATTTCGTGTTCTCTATTTTTACTATTATTACTACTATGACTAACACTATTAACGGTACTTCCACTGCTAATAATAATGCTAATAATAATAATAATTGACAGTAACACAGAATGTCAAGGGTAGTACCCTGTTCTTTAAGACTAAAATGGAACAGTCTCAAACACCATCCCTAGTATATATCTTCACATCTCACCAGGTATTCCGGGGTTGGGAAAGCTTATCCCTCGCCTGGACCCCAAGGTCCTGCTTCATCTGATGCCGAGATCCGTGTGTCTTCTTGTTATGTTTACCCATGACTATGTTCACTCAGACTAGCACAACCTCCACTCACACCAGGCCTCTGCATGGAAAGTAGACTTTACAAAAAGTTTGCGTACGTTCAGGGGACTTGTGACAAATAACTTGACGTTAAATCATGCCTACCCTCTGCCTGAGAATTCTGTCTGCTTTTCTGCCAGCTCAGACTCCAGGCATTTGTCCTGTTGCTGGATTCTGGCCTTCAGGCCTCTTTTGCCCCACACTGTGTGGCCAAATAAACCAAGAAACGAATGAATAAACAAATAATATTTGCATTTATAGATAAAATATATACGTATATATGTGTATGTGCATTTTATGTGTATACATATATTGATGTATAAAATAATATATACGTGTATGTGTGTATAGGCATGTATTATATATATACAAACATACACACACACACACATATGTGTAAATGTTCTTTTGCAGAACAATTCACCTCGCTTCCTTTATTTCTCGCCAGAACACTTGGATGTAGTTGTTGTCCTTTCCCTCGTTTTGCAGATGAAGACTTCATCTTCACAGCTCTTCAGAGGTTCCAGAGAAATCAAGTTTGTTGCTTGAGGTCCAATAGGGAGTAAAGGCTATAGGGACAAAGCAGAGACAAACCCCTGACTTCTCACTTCTAAATCCAGAACTTTCCCTTTCACAGCAGCAGTTCTCCACTCTGGATGTACATTAGCATCACCTGGGGTGGGCTTTGAAAATCCAGATGCCAGAACTCCAGCCCGGTACAATGAACATAGAATCTCTGGGTGTGGCGCTCAGGTAACTGCATATTTAGAACGCTTCCCTGGTGATCCTAAAGTGCACGCCTGCTCAGACCAGTCTGGAGACCGAGAACCATCACACGCACAGAGGTAAAGGCTGTGCTCCTGGCTTTTCTGGACCATGGACTATGCCCTGCTTTGCTCCCACACCCTCACCCAACCTTCTTCTCAATGTTGTCTTCAGACCCAAACTTTTGGATCATTTGATAACATTGCACGTGAGCATTTACCGGTCTGAAAAGTCTGTCCACAATCCTATTCTTTCTCATCCTCTCTTTCCTCTTTACAGGCACAAAGAAGCATTCTCATGGCTCACCAGCCCCAAGCACTAGCTCCACTAGTCGCCTTACCTTGCCAGGTGGGTAAATATCGTTGCTTCATAATCTTAGTTGATCACAGACAGCAGAGAGGACCCGTTTCTCAGGAGTTGAGTTTAGCAGTTGATAAGTGGGGAATCTGGCCCCTTGTGCATCCTGTTGACCCCATGTTATCAGAGGGCTTTGTCTCTGTCATCCACATTTGTAAGGTTCTCCCAAGAATGGACATAACATATTCATAGTTGGTTCACAATCTCTCCTGCTCACTGATGGAAAGAGTAGAATCTTGATCTTCCTTAAGGTTCATCGGGACATGCTGTGCAAGTATTTCTTTGAGAGGCAGGTGGCACAGGGGGAAGAATGAATTTTTGGTGAGAGAGAGAGACTTGGGTTCAAATCTCAGCTTTGCCATGTTCACACTGTGCAGGCTCACTACACTTATTCAGCTTCTTGGAGCTTCTGTTTTCTCATCTGTCTGCATGATAATAAGAATTAGAAACAATACTCATCAATTTAACATAGTACTGACTCATAGAGGGTGCTCATAGCGAGTATCTACTATTGAGAAATGAGGAGGTCATGGACGATCTGTACTGGATCCTATCTAACATTTACTAGAAAATTTTAAGCATTCATGACAATCCTGTGTAATCACTATTTAATATGAGAGGTACCTATTGGTCACTGTCTCCATGCGTAGGCTTACATCCTCTATGCAAATTAGGTTCCAAGTAAAACTTGGAAAAACACATTTATTTGGAGGGAAGGAGAGATTATAACAGGTAAATATGGACATTGTAGAAAAATCGAAAAATAATACAAATTAAAAGAAGGAAAGATGTTGCCAAAATGCTACCACTCAGAGCTAATCAAGATTACCTCTCCTTCCAGTGTTTCTTAAATACTTTTTTTTTTCTAGATTGAGATTATACTCTACATGGAGTTTTGTTTCCTCCCTTTTAAAATTTACTATTACATTATGAGCTTTCCCCATGTTATTAAATATTTTAAAAATATTTCAGCGATTGACTAACATTTCATATGATTATGCCACAATTTATTTATATACAGCATCCATGGAATTGGTTTCAGGACTACCCACAAATACCAGAATCCATGGATGCTCAAGTCACCCACAGTTAACCCTCCATAACTGCAGGTTCCACATCTGTAGATACAAGGGGCCGACTGTATTCATTAATAATCTGGCATTTATATAGCTTGCCTTTTTATCATTAATAACTTTACGTTCTTGTACATAAGTCTTCTTCTGAGTCTGTAAATATGGATTTAGGACAGATTCCTGTAGGTACAATTACTGACTCAAAGAGTATGTACATACTTAGGTTCTTGACCCATTATTGTCAAAGTGATTTCCAGAAAAGTAGTATTATTTTATACTTTTAGCAATGAGTCTGCCATTTCACTTTGCTCTTGCTACTGCTAACATTGATACTTCACTAATTTGATAAGAAAAATTATATTCATATTTTGTTTGCATTTAGTTTATCTTCAAAAAACTATGTTTTCTAATGCTAATTTATCTTTTACATTGTTTCTTTGGGGAATTTCCATGTTTCATCCATTCAAAGAGAGACAGTGACTTGCATTGTAGCTACTCTGAAATAGGAATGTTTTGCAAGAAATGGGGTGTTATAATTGAATTAACAGCATTTTTTTCTTGGCTGTACATGAAATAATAGTTCACTTTATAATCAGCGGCATCTTAGATTAGCTGAAATATAATCTATGTCCATCTGCCTTTTCAGCCTCAACTTAATGCAGTGTCCCTACCCCAGTCCAACAGCTGGACTCAGTGTCCACTGAGTAGCCCCTGAACTTACTTGCCTCTCACTCTGCCTAGAACAGTCTTTACCCTTTTCTCCCCTGGTTAATTTCTCTTTGCAGTCTCTCCAAACTATCTAGGTAGAATTAATGCTGACCTATAATTATTTGCTTATAAGTCCTTTAACCATTGATCAGTGGCTTTTTCAAGGGTAGGGACTGTCTTATTCTTTTTTGTCCCAGTGCCTGCTGAGGTGACAAGCACATATTGTGTGCTCATAAATGTTTATGAGGCCGGGTGCCCTGGTATGTGAGTGAGCATTATCCAATTGATTTATGACTAGATAGAAAGCAGCCGTCCTCACAAGAAGACTCATCTTGGAAATTGGATTTGTATCAACTATACTAACTTACAGCTATACAACTATACTGACTGTTTTTTAGTACTGAGTAGACCTTGCTCTGTAGTCTCTGGAAGCCCATTTCATCTTGTCCCTGTTTGTGGTTATTGTGCCCTTAGGATTATAGTCATTATGAGGAAAACATTTCTAAACCCAGCAACTTCAGTGTGTAGTGATGGTGTTTGCTCTCCTTTGTAAAGTCATAACATTCCTGGGTCAGGTGGGACCTCTGACATACCGGACATCTGCATGAACATGCAGACCTAACCTGGTTCGCACCTGCTATGCCAGGGACCTATTGCTGGCCTGCTGGGATTCTAAGACCTCTGAGTCAGAGTCTCAGCCACCCTGTCTTTGGCCTTAGTTTCGCAGTCTAAAGTGGTCCCAAATTGGGTGTCAGGATCTGAGTTCCAACTACTCGAAAGCCTGTGGAGGTGGAATGGGTCGTTCTCAAAACACTTGACATAGTAAACCATGCTTTGTTTAGCAGATGCCCTCTACGTCATTCATAATGACAGCCAGCCCGCTGTTTCTCCTTGTGACCTCACAAGCGCCACACGTTACCTCCCACAGTGCACATGCCTCTACCACAAGCTCTTGGTGCAGGCTGTCAAGCAACTTAAAATATGTCTTAGGATACTCAAAGAGCCAAATGGAGGAATAAAAATTCTTTAAAACCAATAAAGGATAATTATGCTGAAGCCAAACAAGAACAGAGATATGCAAAAGAAGCAATCCAAAATCTGAAATGTTAAAAAGCAAACAAACAGGGCTTCCCTGGTGGCGCAGTGGTTAAGGACTCGCCTGCCAATGCAGGGGACGTGGGTTCGAGCCCTGGTCCGGGAAGATCCCACATGCTGCAGAGCAACTAAGCCTGCAAGCCACAAGTACTGAAGCCTGTGCACCTAGAGCCCGTGTTCCACAACAAGAGAAGCCACCGCAATGAGAAGCCCGTGCACCGCAACAAAGACCCAATGCAGCCAAAAATAAATAATAAATTAATTAATAATAATTTAAAAAAGCAAACAAACATATAGTCATTGGGATTTTTTAAAAACAAAGAAAAACACAGTTGGTGGTATAAACTCAAGGTAGAACACAGCTGAAAAGAGAATTAACGTTGGAAGATAGTCCTTAGGACTTTATACCAAACATACTGTACAGATGGAACCATATAAAAAAAGAAAAGAAAGAGCTTGAACCATAAAACTCTTAGAAGAAAACATCCTTGTGACCTTGAATTAGACAACGGTTTCTTAGATATGATACTGAAAGCCCAAGCTGCCAAAGAAAAATTAATAATACAACTTCATCAAAACTAAAAATGTTCCATTATCAAGAAAACTAAAAGAAAATTCATGGAATGAAAGAAAATATTTGCAAACCATAAATCTGATAAGGATTTAGTATCCAGAATATGTAAAGAATTCTTATAACTCAACAATAAAAAGACAAACAAGACAATTAAAAAGTGGGCAAAAGATTTGAAGAAACATTTCTCCAAAGAAGATAGGCAAGTGGAACGTGAAAAGATGCTCAACATCATTAGTCATTAGGGAAATGCAAATCAAAACCACAGTGAGATACCACTTCACATGCACTAGAAAGGCAAGAATAAAAAAGATGGATAATAACAAGTGTTGACAATGATGTGGAAACATTAGTATCACCATACATTGCTGATGGGAATGTAAATGGTGCAACTACTTTGGAAAACAGTTTGGCAGTTCCTTAAAATGTTAATCATAGAGTGACCATAACACCCAGCAGCTCTGCTCCTAGGTATGTTCTCAAGAGAACTGAAAACATATGTTCACACAAAACCTTGTCTACAAATATTCATAGCAACATTACTCATAATAGCCAAAAACTGGAGACAACCTAAATGCCCATCAACTGATGAATATATAAACAAAATGTGGTATATCCATACAATAGCTTATTATTTGACCATACTAAAGGAAGAAAGTACTGATATGGTCTACAACATGAAAGAACCTTGAAAACATTTTGCCAAGTGAAAGGAGCCAGACACAAATGGCCACATATTGTATGATTCCATTTATGTGAAATATGCAGAATAGACAAATCTATAGAGACAGAACGTAGACTAGTGGTTACTAGAGCCTGGGGAGGGAGAAGAATGGAGAGTGAGTTCTCATGGGTATGGGATTTTTTTTTATTGGTGAAGAAAATGTTTTGTAAACTGTCACTGTTTGCCAATGACATGATACTATACATAGAAAATCCTAAAGATGCCACCAGAAAACTACTAGAACTAATCAATGAATTTGGTAAGGTTGCAGGATACAAAATTAATGCACAGAAATCTCTTGCATTCCTACACACTAACAACGAAAGATCAGAAAGAGAAATTAAGGAAACAATCCCATTTACCATTGCAACAAAAAGAATAAAATACCTAGGAATAAACCTACCTAAGGAGACAAAAGACCTGTATGCAGAAAACTATAAAACGCTGATGAAAGAAATCAAAGATGACATATACAGATGGAGAGATATACCATGCTTCTGGATTAGAAGAATCAACATTGTGAAAATGACTATACTACCCAAAGCAATCTACAGGTTCAATGCAATCCCTATCAAATTACCAAGGGCATTTTTCACAGAACTAGAACAAAAATTTTTACAATTTGTATGGAAACACAAAAGACCCTGAATAGCCAAAGCAATCTTGAGAAAGAAAAACAGAGCTGGAGGAATCAGGCTCCCTGACTTCGGACTATACTACAAAGCTACAGTAGTCAAGACAGTATGGTACTGGCACAAAATATAGGTGACACCTATGGTCACCTTATCTTTGACAAAGGAGGCAAGAATATCCAAAGGAGAAAAGACAGCCTCTTCAATAAGTGGTGCTGGGAAAACTGGACAGGTACATGTAAAAGAATGAAATTAGCACACTCCCTAACACTATACAGAAAAATAAATTCAAAATGGATTAAAGACCTAAACGTAAGGCCAGACACTATAAAACTCTTAGAGGAAAACATAGGCAGAACACTCTATGACATAAATCACAGCAAGATCCTTTTTGACCCACCTCCTAGAGAAATGGAAATAAAAACAAAAATAAACAAATGGGACCTAATGAAAGTCAAAAGCTTTTCCACAGCAAAGGAAACCATAAATAAGACAAAAAGACAACCCTCAGAATGGGAGAAAATATTTACAAACAAAGCAACTAACAAAGGATTAACCTCCAAAATATACAAGCAGCTCATGCAGCACAATATCAAAAAACAAACAACCCAATCCAAAAATAGGCAGAAGACCTAAATAGACATTTCTCCCAAGTAGACATACAGATGGCCAACAAACACATGAAAAGATGCTCAACATCACTAATCATTAGAGAAATGCAAATCAAAACCACAATGAGGTATCACCTCACACCAGTCAGAATGGCCATCATCAAAAAATCTAGAAACAATAAATGCTGGAGAGGGCGTGGAGAAAAGGGAACCCTCTTGCACTGTTGGTGGGAATGTAAATTGATACCCCACTATGGAGAACAGTATGGAGGTTTCTTAAAAAACTAAAAATAGAACTACCATACGACCCAGCAATCCCACTACTGGGCATATACCCTGAGAAAACCATAATTCAAAAAGATACATGTAGACTTCCCTGGTGGTGCAGTGGTTAAGAATCCGCCTGTCAATGCAGGGGACACGGGTTCGAGCCCTAGTCCAGGAAGATCCCACATGCCGTGGAGAAACTAAGCCTGTGAGCCACAACTACTGAGTCCACGCACCACAACCACTGAAGCCCGCATGCCTAGAGCTGGTGCTCTGCAACAAGAGAAGCCACTGCAATGAGAAGCCTGTGCACCACAACAAAGAGTAGCCCCCGCTCACCACAACTAGAGAACGCCTGCGCACAGAAACAAAGACCCAATGCAGCCAAAAATAAAATATAAATAAATAAATTTATATCAAAAAAATGGTCAACTTAAAAAAAAAAAAGATACATGTACCACACTGTTCATTGCAGCACTATTTACAATAGCCAGGACATGGAAGCAACCTAAATGTCCAGCAACAGAGGAATGGATAAAGAAGATGTGGCACATATATACAATAGACTATTACTCAACCATAAAAAGAAACGAAATTGAGTTATTTGTAGTGAGGTGGATGGACCTAGAGTCTGTCATACAGTGTGAAGTAAGTCAGAAAGAGAAAAACAAATACCGTATGCTAACACATACATATGGAAGCTAAAAAAGCTGTACTGATGAACCTAGTGGCAGGGAGGAATAAAGACACAGACGTAGAGATGGACTTGAGGACACAGGGGTGGAAGGGAAAGCTGGGATGAAGTGAGAGAGTAGCATGGACATGTATACACTACCTAATGTAAAGTGGATGGCTAGTGGGAAGCTACTGCATAGCACAGGGAGATCAGCTCAGTGCTGTGTGATGACCTAGAGGGATGGTATAGGGGGGGTGGGAGGGAGGTTCAAGAGGGAGGGGATATGGGGATATATGTATACATATAGCTGATTCACTTTGTTGTACAGCAGACACTGACACAACATTGTGAAGCAATTATACTCCAATAAAGATGTGAAAAAAAAAAAAAGAAAATGTTTTGTAATTAAATATTGGTGATGGGGCTTCCCTGGTGGCGCAGTGGTTGAGAGTCCGCCTGCCTTTGCAGGGGACACGGGTTCGTGCCCCGGTCCGGGAAGATCCCACATGCCGCGGAGCGGCTGGGCCCGTGAGCCATGGCCGCTGAACCTGCGCGTCCGGAGCCTGTGCTCCGCAACGGGAGATGCCACAACAGTGAGAGGCCCGCGTACCACAAAAAAAAAAAAAAAAAAAAAAAAAATTGGTGATGATTGCACAACCTTGTGAATAAAATAAAAAGCACTGAACTGTACACTTCAAATGGTGAATTATATGGTATGTGAATTATATCTCAATTTTAAAAATGAAAGAGCATGGAAGATAGATAAACGGCTCTAAAGGCTCAAATTCCTAGACAGTAAATGCACCTCACTTGCCATACCTAAGTAATACCAAACACATACCTAAATGCATTGTGTGAGATTGTTCCAAATTATGTCCAGGGTGAGAAAATATTAAATGCTATAAGAATCTGGTTATGTTCAAGGGAGCTGCGAGCAGGTTGCCTGTAATAAAATGACAACCAACTGACAGCAAAATTTGCATTAGCAACAGCAGATGCCAAAAGACAATGAAGATATATCTTTCATAGGCTGAGGGAAAATAAAGCATTATATAATAGCTAAAATAGCTAAATTATTAGTTATGAATGAAGGCGAAGTAAAAACATTTTAGGTTTACAATGACATAATTTAGCACTCCAGACTTCACTAAAAGAAGTATAAGGGACATACCTGAAGAGGAAGAAAAGTGAACCCAAAAGCAAAGTGTGAGAGACAGGAATTAATGGTGAGCACACAAGTAAATAAAGCATGTTGGTAAATGTGAGTAACTAGTCACCATAAAAATAATGTCCATATTTTTTGCGTTAAAATAGGAAACAGAAGCTATAGATGGAAGAGGGGATATTTAAGAGGGAGTTAAGGAATGCTAAGATCTATTCTGTCTTTGGGCAGAGCTTTGTAATTTTGTAACTTTTTTTGCAACACAAAGGATCATCAGTAAAATAATAGAAATATAACCTATAGTATCTAAGTCAGCAAATGAACAACAACAAAGAAAGGGAATACAGAAAATGTATCTACTTGATAGAAGGCAGAAAGGAGAAAAAAGAAGCAAGGAATAAAGAATGATTATAAAATTAGACAGTAGAATCAAGTCCAAAACTATCAGTAATAAGAATAATTGCAAATGGCTCAAACTCTGCTCTTAAAATACAGAAATTTGGATTAAAAAAACAAAATCCAGCCCTGTCCTTCTTTTAAAAGAAACACTTTTAAGAAAAACTCCCAGAAAGTCTGCTAATGTATGGCAAAAGAAATTCCATGCAAAATATAAAGCTAGTTCTTTGAGAAACATCATCCATTTTAACATCTGTACAATATCCTATCATATAAATGTGCCACAGGATGTTTAATCATTTTTCTGTTGATGGCGGTTTTCCATTTTTTTTGCTCTTGCAAACAATGCTCAACATAATGTTGGGCAAGAAAAGCAAGTTTCAATAAGATTTATACCATCTAACACAATCTGTATTATCTTTTAAAAACAAGCAAAAATAAAAGTAGATATTTTATGGTTGCATAGAGATGCAATAATTGAACGACTATATGCACAGGAATAATAAACATCAAATTCTGGATGTTTTTTGGTGGGGGGAAGGGAAGGGTATATTAGGTACTTAAATTCTACCTTGATATTTAATCTCTTTAAACAAATTTTTGAACAAATATGCAAAATGTTAAGATCTGCTTAAACTGTATTGAGAGAGTACCTGGGTATTTGTTATATTATTAATTATAGTTTCTGTATGCTCAAATATTATATATTAAAGAATTTCCTAGTGAAAAATCTGTGACTGTCTTCCGAGACAGTTTTGTTTGTCACATGTGTCAGTCCTGAAGCCACCAGAGACCACTTCATTAAAGAACTGCTTGTGTGGTTTCCAAAATTATCAAAGCTTTCTCCTGACACGCCAGCACCGGGAAACTGCTCTGAGGACATCACCTTGATTCCTTGCACGCCCATAGCAAAGTGACTCTTAGATGGTAAAGTAATAGCACCTGCAGACAATTTTTTTCTAGTGCCAACTTCAAGTGTGCCCCATGAGGTTTGTGAACGCAGTCAAGCTCATGGGCGGGCCGTAAAGGATGGAGAGCTGAGCCAATGTTGGCTCTCGCTGGAGGAGTGGCCCAGAGCTTCACTTCCAATCATGACTGCTAACGATGGAGACTAGTCAGTGGCTTCTGAGCAGATGCCCCCAGCGCCTCGGTCACATCACTTTTCCGAAGTGATCGTTAGATGGAAAGGTACAGTACCGTAGTCATTCGCTGTTGCAGATAGCTGATTGCTCCTGTGTGTGCAGCTTCTGGCTTGCACAGTAGTGTCGGCAATAGATGCAGCTCTGCTTCTAATCTCCGTTGCCTGATGTAGAAAGAGTTGGTGCGTTGAGATGCCAGCTGGCTTGCAATGACTTTTTTTGTGTGTCCTGTTCTAGGGGACTACGGATAAAACATCCATTCAGAGGATTCCTCAGAAGAGAACTGACCAGCCCTGAGGTCTGAAGACATTTTAGGAAGCTTATGTTGCTTTTACAAAAACAAAATATTATGTGTATTGTAAGTTACTGAGTGATTAACTTCAAAAATGGTAACTTCTGATCTTCCTAATACAGGTTTTTAACAGTAAATACTTTGGTATGTATTGCACATCTATCAAATATCAGGGACAATGCTACGTTCTTCACACGTATTATCTCATTTAATCTTCACAACAACCCTCTAAGGAAGGTACTGTTATCTCCATTTCACAAATTAGGAAACTGAGGCATACTCAGATAAATAGCTTGCCCAAAGTTAGCAGGTGGCAATCCTGTACTCTTTGCTCGAGTTTCATTGTCAGGGGTAAAGACTGATGTCAAACAGTCCACACTGGAACAGCCTTTCTTTCATAGTTGTACTCTGCCTGGGGTAGAGTACAATTATGCAGGTACCGATTTCAGGCACAACTGTGGGGTGTGGAGGGATCCTGCATTGTCTTAATTTTAAGTAAAGATTCCCACGAGTGGTCTCTTTGCAATTGCCTTCTATCTTGAGTTCAGTTTAAGGGATGCCAGTTGTCATTCTTACTATGGACTAGAGCAAAACACATTTGTTATACGTGACTTAGCACTTCAGAGCTCTAGAACCCTAAAGAAATTTAACTTTACAGGCTTCTTCTGGCAGAGGTCATAGTTGGTGTGAGCAAAGGACAGAGCTACTGATTTGGCCTTACACTCCCCATCTTCAGATGCACACGCGGAAAAAGGCACACACTGATGAAAAAAAATCGAACAAAAGACTTAGCTTGCGTAATCTCCCAAATATTTTTCTCCTTCGAAAGAGCATGCCTCATGTTCTTTGTGCTTGCCAGGAGAAACAAAATGAAAACAAAGAACTCAATTGAAGATGATCATCTCCTTGAGGGAGGGCTTTCTTATTCTTTTTTATTAATTATAATAATATTTTTATTAAATTAAACGATTAATCATTAAATCATAAGGTCGCAGGGCATTTAATAGATAGCAGTTGTTTGAATAAGAAAAGAGCTTATTTTCCAGCCTTACCTAATTGCTCCTGCTCTTTCACCTGTTTGTCAGAGAGACTTGAAAACTGTGCCTCAGCCTCTCCAGACGATAGTAAGACCTGAGTTGAGGTTATAGCTTTGGTGTAAAACAAAAGTGCTCAGGCCTCAAATTTGAAACTTCAAAGGAGAGGAGCTTGCCGACATTCTTCTTTGAGCAAAACACAGGCAACAAATCTAGGTATCAAGGCATTGCTGATGCAAAGGAGAAGTATTAGGTTTCGTAGAGTCTAGTCAACTGTGTCAGCTGGTGTGTATTCTAAGTGATTCCCCTCTTCTTTAGCAAATGAGAGATTTATGAAGGTTACTGAGTATGATGCCGAGTAGTTTACTCATTCATTACATATTTTTCAGTACCAACTGCTATCAGTACTGGGATTAAATTCTGGGGATGCAAATGTGTATAACACCCTGTCCCGTCCTAACGAAGTTTATAGCCAGGATCAGTGATCTGTAGGGTGAAGCATAAGGAAGAGGTATCTCAAAGACCAGGGAATCAGTGGTTCGAGAATGGCTTCCAATGAAGGTGACTCAAAGAATTATTATGGCTCAGCATAGTAAATGCAAAGAGTCTTAAGAATCAAAAGTCATTTGTTTGTCATTTTCCTAATTACGTCAAGATTAGAGTTCAGGGCCTGAAACTCCTTCCATCCTGGTTGGGTATCTAAGCCACACTTCCCATCTGGGGGTTCCAGCTCATGGTTAGGAATAGCCCAAAGTGACTGAATGAGCCTCAGTATTTGTACATGGTATAAATAGTTTAGAATGTGGGATAGATGATTCTGCTTTGCTTAAAATGGCACTGGGTTTCAGCAAAGTGTTTCCCTTAGGTAGCTGAATGGAAAAACAAACGTGTATATATATATATATATATATATATATATATATATATATAATATATATATATATGTAATTTTTCCCCACAAATGCCCATTTTGGATAATTAGCCTTTTGTGAATCACAGTGGTGTGTTCTCTGCCAGATAGTCACAAATAAATTCATTTAAGTTAATCTCTTCGTTGTGTGCTGAGGTCTTTCATGTGGTAAAATCCATTTGTACGGGGAATGACATGACTTTTCTATACTATAATAAGAAATCCACCAGGGAGGCCACCATTAAAAGGCTCCTGGTGATGACCTTTCATCTCCTGTGCTGTGTAATGATGGTAGCCACATGCCAAGCACCTACGACATACTGGCACCCCGCGAGGTTGCAAGGTACCATACATACATTATCTCAGTTATAGCCCCTTTAAAATCCTCACAACAACCATGCAAAGAAGTTACCATTTTCCCCATTTTACAGAAAAAAACAAAAACAAACCCAAAACCCTGAATCCCAAAACAGATTATCTCCTTAGGATCTCACAGCTGATAGCAGTTTAATCCAGTTCTGTGACACCCCAAACCCACGCTTCTCTCACAATACCACACCACCTCTCCCAAAAGTAGATCTTCGTGGATTTGATTCTTGTCACAGATCTTAGCATGTGGCCAAGGGTTGGCCACTCCTGTGTACAATGACCAGACCCTGTCAGCTGCCCCAAGCATCCCTCGAAACTTAAGGATAAGCCGACATATTCTCAAAACAAACTCAGCACCTAAGCCAGTGGTTCTCAACCTGGCTACGAGTTAGAACCACTGGGCGTTACAAACATACTTGCTTGGGCTTCACCTTAAAATAACAGATTACTTTCAAGACTCTTGGAGGTGGGGCTCAGGAATCAGTAAATTTGAAGCTTTCCAGGTGATCTGATGGGCATCCAGGGTTGAGAAATGCAGGTGGAAGCAAACAGCTTCAGGTTGGATGAAGGGCAATAAAACTATGTGGTTTATTTATTTTGCCTGTGGCCATGTATTCCTCTGGGGACCTGGAAATGCTGGTCAGGTGATCTTTCCACACTAGGGAGTGGTTTGGTTCAGGCAGTGTCACCTGGCCTTTTTCTGGATAGCTTCTCAGACAGCAAGCTTCCTGTCTCCTGTGTTCTTTGCTCTGTAAGCTTCAGATATGGAACCAGTAGATTAGGTAGTATTCCCACTTTCTTGAGGAAGAGTCCTTGGAGAACCAGAGTCTTTTCCAATGTAGATGCTGGGTTTAAGTATTCTAGTTTTAATATGAACTACACCTTGAAGAGTTTAAGAATAGACCCTCACCTTAGACAGCACTACATCTAATGTGCATGGTTTAAGAGTAATTTTCTGGCTGGGTTCATGTCGCTAGATTGTATTTCTGCAAAGGGAAGGAAGACCTATCATCGTGGCCTTCATGTAACGCTTTCATGTCTTGAGGAGACAAAGCAATTCCCTAGCTGGGAAAGTATTCTGCTGCGGAGTTTTCCTGGCAATTGCAAATCTTCCAGATAATTCCTGAAATGTAGGATCTGCCTCTGAGGAGAGGGATGGAAACTGATACTGGGTGAACGCCTCCTATGTGTCAGCGCTGTGCTGGCTGTTTCTAATGCGTTGCTTTCTTGTCATTCTCAGGCCTCTGCAGTGAGTGTTACTATCTGTTTTTTTCTTTTTATGGGAAACTGAAATTATGTGTCCCAGTCGTATGGGGACAGAGAAAGAACTGAATCTGACTCCCTTCCAAGGATGGGTGAGGGGCGACTACAAATGAGATAATGGATATAAAGACACTGAACTGCACAGAAGACAGGCCATGCTACTGGGCTCCTTAAACAGCAAAGCCCCGGGTTCACAAAAAGTTGTTATACTTCACTTTCATTTTTAAAACTGTTTGCTGGGAAGCCTAGATATTGAACAAGGACCAAGTCTCCTGTTCTGGTGAGACAAATTAACATCTTCCACTTGCCCTTTAAGGAAAAGACCAGCTATGAAAACCAATTCAGCCAAACTGCTAATTTTAAAGGGTGTGTTTCTTCCTTTGGGACTGGGATGAACCCGTCTTGATTCCACTCTCTGTGGAGCTGATGTTAGTGAGAGGAGTCTTTTGGCTGATTGCGTGTCTTCCCACGAGCTTATCTTTGGAACGCAGTTAATTCATACCAAATGTGCTAGTGTGGGTGCCTCAATCAGAAACAGGTATAAGTCGGGTTTGGAATTCCAGATGCTCTGAGAAGTTGTCCCAGAAAGAAGCTAGAAAGAGTCCAGAGAGAAGACAAATCCAGAGGGCGAAACTGATGTCAGGCCGATTCTCTGAAAAGGGCAGAAGGTGTGAGCAACACCTTTTCCACCAGCCCAAGATTGGCGCTGCCAGGGATGGTGGTGCCTGTCCCAGAGTCTTTCCAGAGCTCCCCTTACCCACCAGCAGTTCCCCTGGACATGGTCACTGTCACTACAATAATAATAAAAGTTGCCCTTAACTGAAGGCCTTCTTTATGCCAGTCACTGTGATTCACATGGTTCACATGCCCCATCTCCCTGAGTCCTCCCAAGAAGCCCTGTTAAGTGTGTAACATTGTTATTCAGAGGGGAAAAGTGACACTTAGAGAGGGGGGTGTTTGCCTAAGACTGAACAGCTGGGGGAGGTGAAGGAGGCTTTAAAACCAGGTCTCTCCGACTTCAAAGCACCCACTCTTGCTCTCATGCCTTAGTCGGACACCAGGAACATCCTCTTTGGTCTTACTCTTTGCTTTTCCAAGTGCTCAATATATTTAGGAACGATCGCTGGCTCTGAGTGTTGCAGATTTCCTCACAATCCTCAGGTGATAGCATCAAAGTTGTTTTTTCCAACAAAAAGAACATTTGTTTCTTCATTTCTCAGAGCTTTTGTCTTCATGTTAGACCCAACAGGGAGAACAAACTATGTGGGTAGGAGAGAAAAAAAAAAAAAAAGCCTAATTTTGAAGACCACAGGTAACTTTAATTGATGCATAAAGGACTCCTCACCAGCCAGGCAGTTCGTTGTGATCAAACTGTAGCAAGAGCCCTGGCTAGCTCTTTACAATTTATAGAACACTTGCAGTGTGTGCAAAATATCACTGTCGTTCCCTTTGTGAAGATAAGGAGGGGGAAGATTGGCGAGACTGAAACGGTAGTTTGCAAACTCCGGCACAGTGGAATTATCTGAAGGGCTTTAGAAACTCCTGAGGCCTCAGCCTAACCCCACACAGATTCTGCTTTCATGGGTCTGGGGTACCCAGGATTTTTAAAAGCTCCCCAGGTGGTTCTCATATGCAGCGAGCGGTGAGAGCCACCAAGTTAAAAATTTCACCCAAGACCCTGGGGCTCCCCTGACTTGTTTGCTTGTCTCCGGTGCTTAGACCTCTGGAACACCTGTTCCATCCCAAACCCACGTAGGTGAGGGAAGAGACAAAAGCAGCTATTTAAGAGACCTGTTAGCCACGATTTTCATGCCATTCCTTCCTGAGCCATTACCACACAAACTGTATTAAGGAGGAATGATTTGCTTTTGCTTTGGGGGAAGTATGATTATGGCTACTAACAATGGTATTCAAGAATCCCATATATCACAGATATATACTCAAATTATTGATAGTATAAATGAATTACTATTTTAAATTATTATGGTAGTTATTAAAACTTACTCTGGACTTTGGTCCCGGGTTATTTTAAATATGTGAGGTCTGAGGCTAGACCACTCGGATGTGAACCCAGAATCCAGATTTCCTGCAATGCTAGCTGTGTAAACTTTGGCAAGTTACTTAAGCTCAGTTTCCTCACTCAAACTTTGGCAAGTTACTTAAAAGCCTCAGTTTCCTCACTCAGAAAGGGGGTGATCGGGGCTTCCCTGGTGGCGCAGTGGTTGAGAGTCCGCCTGCCGATGCAGGGGACACGGGTTCGTGCTCCGGTCCGGGAAGATCCCACATGCCGCGGAGCGGCTGGGCCCGTGAGCCATGGCCGCTGAGCCTGCGCGTCCGGAGCCTGTGCTCCACAACGGGAGAGGCCACAACAGTGAGAGGCCTGCGTACCGCAAAAAAAAAAAAAAAAAAAAGGGGGGGTGATAACAGTGCTTGCCTGTTGAATTGTAGTGAAGATTAAAGGCTGGTTCACATTGAATTCTTAGCATTGTGCCTAGTACACGATGTATGTCAGATATTATCATTATTTTACCATCATGGATCCTGAAATGAAAATCACAGGCTCAGTTCTTGTATCATTTTATCCTCATGGAACGGATGTTGACACATCAATCCCCTGCAATTCAAAACTCATGGATGATTTTTGAGCATTTTTATAAGGACTTTGCATCAAATTTCAGACAGATATCAATAGACACTATTTTAGAAATGGAATGTATGGCAGTGGGATTTTGTTCTTCATGTAAAACAACATTTATGAGGCAATAAATGATTGTTTTTTATCTTGTTAGTGTCTGTGTTGTGTGTGTGTGTGTGTGTGTAAATGCAATTAGAAAATGTCTACATGTGGAAATGTTTTTTCCAAAGGTCATGTTATGGCATTATCTTTGAAAGAGAAGAAAACACATGCAGAACACTTTTGTTTTTTTTTTTTAAAGGTGCCAATATTAGAATTTATTCAGAAGCTAAGAGTAAATCAAGTTTCTGCCTTTGGAGGCAGTCCTCTACAGCAGAGATTCAGAAAATTTCCCAGTTGCTGCTGCTGCTGTGCAGGGGCCCTGCAAGATCACACTGAAGCCGTGGGGGATTGAAGACACAGATTTGGGTTCTAATGCAGATCATGGTTTACCGCACGGGAATTAGGGTGCACGTAGATTAGACGAGCACTAGTGACCATTCCTTCTGCCTGCTGTCAGTGCAAACAACAGGGCATACCGAATTAATAAGATACAACATGTTATGACATGATAACGACAGTGATAATGAATTAAACCAGTCTTTCCGAAAGTGTGACATGCTCCTGGAAAAGGGGGCGCCTTGACCTAATCAAAATGAGAAAAACACATGCTGTTGGCTGTTCTTAGGGATTAATGATACATGTTGCCATCATTTAGGTCTCTGAGAAGTCCTGCCATGGACATACTAGTTTAACTTTAACACAGTTACATTTGATATATGAATAAATCGCAGTCTATTTTCTGAAGAAGAATAAGTCTATGCATTATTTTCCTATGGAAAAAAAAGTCGCTACCAAGCAAAGTGGCCTCAGAGAGAGAGAATAAAAAGTTGGTGATGGCAGACGAAAGGGCGAAAGTCATAGACACCTTTGGGAGAAATTGCGTTTATGAAAAAGATAAGATTGAAACAAATGAGGATTAAAACTCCTGAAAGAGCGTTAACGTCTATGAAAAACAAACATTGTAATTGTATAATAAAGGATGATGATGTGTCAGCTTTTCTCTTGAACTTTTCTTTTCCTAAGCACATTTGAAAGTAATATAGAGAATGACTTTCCCAAGTTCAGGCTCTGTGCAGAGAAACGTGTCTTTGTCAAATCTTCATTAGCCAATGAGATCGTTTTCTCCAAGTAAGGAGACAAGAGCAGACTTTGTGAACGTCTCCAAGAGGAAAAGGGTCCAACTTGTTGATAAGCATATGAAGGGGAGGGGATTCTGTTCCCAATTTGGTTCTTCTCTGCTTGGGGCGGGGAGGGGCTTGGGTTGAGGGAGCAGAAGAGGATTGTAACACTGCTGCCTGGGTTCGGCTGTGGGAGGTACCCAGTCATTGAAAGGGAAAGGGCCAGATCTCCTTCCAGAAATATCTCAGGAATCGCCAAAAGACAAAGGAAAGGGTCCTTAAGCGGCCACAGCACCACCCCGGAAGAAAGGTCCTCATTAAATTCAAAACGGTGCCCTCATCCCAGGTGCCGCTGTTTTGCCCTGTCATCATTTCATGTTCCCCTGTAGAGGGGAAAGGCAGTCAATGCGTACAAACAGCACTGTGTGAATTTTTATTTTTTCCCACATTTTGAGTGAGGATGACAGCAGGCACATAAGTATTTCCACAATCTCGGTGGGGAGCCGATCTCTATCAGCGGATTCAACTCTATTTGCAGCGATTCTAGTGGCAAGGAGAGCTTTCGTTCTGACGATGAGAATTCTAGCAAACGGTAAATGTTTCTTCATGCTGAGAAGTGGGAAATTCAATAATACTTTGGCTGGGTTCATGCTGAGTAGTGAAAATAGAATGAATATAGAGAGGGACTGTGACTTAAAGAGCAGTAAATCAGCTAGCCCAGAAGTGTGGGGACCATCAGCTTTTAATTCGAAGCCCTCGCCTGTTTCTACTCCATTCTCCAGGGTAACGGGACTGTTTTTATATTTGTTCCTAGAGCGTTTTGTGCTACAATCCCTTGTTTACCCCAAGAAACAGAATTAAACATTCTGAGATTTTTTTTTTAAATCTGCATATGCATTATTATGGCACTATAGGACCATTTGCTGAAAATCTTAACTTATGTGTTAGCCTAACTCCAAAGGCAAAGTAGGTGTGGATAGTGTAGAGCCTGGAGTAATAGCATTACTTATTATGATTGAACACTTTTTCTTCTGTAAGCAAGTCACAGGTTTCAGAGGGGGTTACTGGAATGGAAGCCCCATGAGGGTAGAGGTTTCTGCCTGTTTTTTGTTCATTGTTGTATCAGCAGGACACACGGTTAAGTGCTCTAACAAGTCGGTGAATGAATATTGATCTCTAGGCTGTGAAAAGTATACTCAGCTGTGAGTGCTCTGAAAGGTCTCGGACTGAAGTGCAGAGCAAACTCAGTTTTCCTGACTTTCCATTATGTATAGTTTTATAGAATAGCTTCGATACTTGATTCTATGGAAGAAATTTTTAGTAGTATGTTTCTTTTTAAAAAGTTACATCACTAAAACTTGATCATCATAGAAAAAATAGAAAGTGTAAACAATTAAAAAGAAATAAAATTGCCATGTTTATACTACTCAGAGATAATCACAGCTATGGTTTAAATGTAGGTTCTCCCAGATTTTCCTATGCACACAGTTATATGTTTTTATAATATTAAGATTAGATGTATATATGCTTTTTTTCATTCAGCAGTACTACATCCTAATAGGTTTGTAGTATATATCACTGTTGTTTTAATTTTCAATTCCCGAGTGACAAAAATTGTTGAGCATCTTTGCCTATGCTTTTTGGCCATACGTATATCTTCTTTGGCAAGGAGTCTGTTCAGATCTTTGCATATATTTAAATTGGGTTGTTTCCTTTTGTTGAATTTTAAGAGTTCTTTCCATATTTTGGGTACAAGACCTTTATACTTGTGCTTTGCAAATATTTTCTCAATGATGTGCTTCTTATTAGCACTCCGGGATTGTGTGCCACTTTGCAACCCTAAAAGCTTACATACAGTGCTAAGTGCTGATTAATGAGATGGCTGTGCTCACCTGTGTTTGCTTTGCTATTTCCCAAAGTGACGCCAGTTCTCCCTCTCACTTCCTTAACCCCATCCATTCATTGTCAAAGAACCTTTGTATTCTGGGGTCATCACTGTCTATCTGTAGGAATTTTTTTTTTCCTAGGCATTTGTCGTTAGTTGTTTTTGTTTGTTTTTTTTTGTGGTACGCGGGCCTCTCACTGTTGTGGCCTCTCCCGCTGCGAAGCACAGGCTCCGGACGCGCAGGCTTAGCGGCCATGGCTCATGGGCCCAGCCGCTCTGCAGCATGTGGGATCTTCCCGGATCGGGGCACAAACCCATGTCCCCTGCATCAGCAGGCGGACTCTCAACCACTGCGCCGCCAGGGAAGCCCTGTCTTTATTTATTTTAAGTGAATGACCAAAGTGATGATGTGCTTATTCATCTATTTGCAATAAGATTTCTAGTGAGAGTTCAACCCTGTTTGTTTCCTGGTTTTAAAGAAAACAAACAGGTCTGGGGGCCAGGAAGTCACCCCCAGGATTTAGGAGCACTGTGTAGTTGGTGAGGCTAACCGTTGTCTGTCTTCCTTTGCATGGCCTGCAGTCATCAAGCCTCCTCTGCGTCATTTTAAACACCCTGCTTATGCATCTAGCTCCTATGCACCTTCGGTCCCAAAGAAAACTGACGAGCATCCTGCAAGGTACAAGATGCTGGATCAGAGGATCAAAATGAAAAAGATTCAGAACATCTCACATAACTGGAACAGAAAATAAATCAAGGGGAAGAGGGAGTGAAGGAGAGGCCTACCCATCTGCCTCTGGGCACTAACCAGCTACAGTGGGATATGTCTCCAGAATGAAGCCTTCAGGGCTGGTGCTATCATTGTTGACTCCACCAAGGCACGGTGAAGCCTATACGTGAGTTTCCCCTTTGCTGTTCTGTTATAGAGCCATCAGTCACAGGATTTGGAAGTCCATGCAGCCTCTAGAAGCAAACCAGTAAGAGGGTTGTCTCATGCGGCTTTTATTGGTATAGAACTTTCAAAGTCTAAATTGGACCCAAGCTAAAATGATGCTACCCGTTCAGAAAAAATTGAAATTCTTCCCATTGACACTTTTTTTTCATCCCTGGAAATTGACTTGCCCCAATGAGAATATCGGTTTAATAATAATCATTATATTTAAGAAATGCACTTCTAAAAACATCTTTTCCAATTTTTAATACAAATATTCACAATTCAAGTAAACATGGAACTTTCAAAGTCATTGCATTCCCAACAAAAGTTGTACTTCTTTTTTTTTTTTTTTTTTTTTTTTTGCGGTACGCAGGCCTCTCACTGTTGTGGCCTCTCCCGTTGCGGAGCACAGGCTCCGGACACGCAGGCTCAGCGGCCATGGCCCATGGGCCCAGCTGCTCTACAACATGTGGGATCTTCCCAGACCGGGGCACAAACCTGTGTCCCCTGCATCGGCAGGCGGACTCTCAACCACTGTGCCACCAGGGAAGCCCAGCTGTGCTTTCTTGACTGTGCTTCTTGGCATTGGAAGCCATGATCCTGAGGAAGAAAGTTGACTCCTTCTGTATTCTTTTATCCCAAGCTGTTACTCTTCAGCCTTTGCTAATCTTTTAATTGAGCAAATGTACAAGTATTGAAATTCTGCATTGCTTGTAAAATGCCTACCATGATTTTTTGCATGATGGGTTGTATGGACAGGCCAGATTATATTCTTATAGCAAATAAAGTGATGCTTTTAAAGAACTTTCTTGTATGTGAGTCATCTTTTTCTTCCGCAGAATTCTGGGATTCATAGGAAAAGAGTTAGATTTCCCTTATGCTTGGCACTGTTCAGTCCTGAATATCTTGTCAAGATGAAAAGGCTAACTTACCCTTTTCAGCTTGCTTCCTGATTGTATAGGCGAAAGCTTGTTTTAAAAAAAAAAAACCTCCTCCTCCCTACACCACAAACCCAATAAGTTAATTTGTTGAGTGATAATAGCAGCTAGTCCATAGGTAAACATCTGTGTTATCAGCTCAGTTTATATCATTTCAGACGAAGGTGTATAGCTTAGTCTGAAATCTCAGTGGATTCAGAAAAAGAAATATATGTTTGAAGATTAAAGTGCCATTATACTTTTCTTTAAAAAAGAAAAAAAGCGACTTTGCTCTTCATATGTGTCTCTGTTTTATCTTTGGATTCAAAATTCCTAGAGAAGAAAAGAATACAGCTTTAGCCCTTAGAGCCTTACCCTTAAAAGTAGGTAGTCTGCCTAAGCCATTCTGCCCCACAAACATTTACCCATGGAGGGCCCATATGACCCAGAGCTGTGGACACAAATATCAAGGTGTGAACTCATCATTTCCTAAAATGCCTTGGGTGATGTTGCATTAGACAACACAGTTATGTTTCCAGTAAACAATCTCCCATCTGAAGAGAATTTTTATGTTAATAAGCCAAATGAAATGTGTGTCACCCAAAGGGCATCATGCATAGCTCATTTCTGGAAATGAGGTTGAAACCATGATGAACTGGTGGCACAAGGATCTGGATAAGGCACACACTTAAAAATTATGTTTATTTATTCAATTTGATGGAATCAAGGTAGGGCTCCAACTAGATCCACTCACTTCTTACGCTGCACTGCCACCTGGTGTCTCTTAGAGGCATGAAATGTTTGCTGAGTTCCCCGGGATCTTTTTTTTTTTTTTTAGCTGGATGAATCTTGGAATTTAAAAGCGCAGGTGGCTGTGAGAAAACCATTCTCATTCTCATAACAGTGTTGCTCCATTTCTGAATAGGTTTACTCTGCTAGCAAACACAGGTCCTTGAAGAGTCCTATTGTTTAAAAGTAATAATAATACACACATGAACACACTAAGAAATCTTAATCTATGGAGAAAATAAAATAAAATTGGGGGACATATTGGGAGACAAATTGCAGAAGTCCTGGTAAATGTAATAGTGACAGAATGCTAAATAAAATACCTGTGACATTTAAAATATGGAAATAAACTATTTACAGCACCATTTAATTAATTAATTACCATTTAATTACAGTACCATTACTTTATTATCCCTCGTATGCTCATATGCTCACACAATCTCCATTTCTAAACCCTTTCCTTTTCACCTGTCTCTCCTGGAGAAGCTGTAAAAGTTAACATTCAATTGCCCAGTTTTCTTACATGTAGGGGCAGCCATGTGACACAGTTTCAGCTAATGAGCTATAAGCTGCCTTTTCCAGTTCTCCTTCTTGCCTGGAATAGAGACTTTAGCCTGGATGTGCAGCAGCCATCTTGGGTCTGTGAGGTGTTGATGAGCATGGAAATAAAGTCCAACATACTGAATGTAAATGGAGCAGAAAGCTAGAAAGAGCCCATGACTCTGATTATATCACCGAACTGCTATACCATTCCTAGACTGACTCCTCAAGACTTAGTGTTGTGTGAGAAAAATAAATTTATATTTCTTTGAGTAACTGTTATTATTTCTCTTGCTACCTCTGAAGCCTATTCCTAAGTAAAAGGCCTTGCTTCCCTAAAGTTCCATTAAGATGCTTACATTTTAGTTTTTAAAAAAAAAAACAGAATTTGTGTGTGTGTGTGCGCGTGCGCACACTGCGTTCTCTGGGCAATTATCCAGCGCTAATGTGATCTTATGATTTCAGTTTGTTGACACCATTGAAACTACAAGCTACTGTTTTTTCTTATGCTTCTGTTTGCTTCCCTTTATCTTAATTGCTGTAGGTGGGCAGTTCTCAGGCATCTGAAGGACAGGTAGAAATTAAGAAACTAAAAAGTGGGTAGAAGAACATTCTAACGAGGAGAAAGAGCATGAACAAAAAGCATACACAATCTGAAAAAGGCCCATATTATAGGAGCATTGTGACCAATCGGGAGGCTGGCGTGAGGTGAACCTCTCTGGACAAGCAAGGGCTAAATCCTGCAACGCTTGTAGAGGCATATTGAGGATCCTGGACTTGATTTTAAGTGTAAGGGGAAGGTTCCAGAAAAATTTAGCAAGTTTCCAGTGGGATAAAATTTGTATTTTTACAAAAATCATAATGGCTGCCCAAAGGAGAATGGATTAGAAGGGGTAAACAGAGAAAACTAAGAAGCCAACAAGGAGACCACAGAGGTTGGGAGGAGTCGAGGTTGATAAGGAGTGGCACTAGAAATAGCGAGGGATGTAGAGTTGATAAGAACTTGGAAAGTACAATCAGCAGAACTTGGAGGGGGCTGAGGGAGGAGTGTGTGCATGAGTGAGGGTAGATTAAGGCAGCGGGTCCAGAGATGGAGAGCACAGGGGCGGGGGGTGGTGCAGGATGGAGCAGGTGGAGAGGGAGGGTACTGGGGACAGAATGGAAACCAATTATTCTGCTCCACACGTGTAGAGTTTGTAAGACACACAATTAGCCCTTTGATTTGCTGGTCAGGAACTCAGAAGAAGGTTCCAATTTGAGTTAGACATTTCAAGAAGACCACACCCCATAATTTCCACATGTTCAGAGGCTATTGCCCTTATCCCCAACTGCACTTTGCATTACTTTTGGTGGTCTGGGTGGATTCAGTGAAATGAAGCTTTGAGAATCTGGAAAGCCAAGATCTCAGAGGGGACCAATGCCGTGTTTCAGTGAAAGGAGACTGGGGAGTGAGTCTTGAATCTAATTCAGTAGTAACCCTAAAGCCCCAATGCATAGGAAACTTGCAGTTATTAAAAGAACAGAAACTGTAGGGTCTAGAGTACTCTCATCAAATAAGACCTTAGGAAGGTGTTGTCTTATTAGTTTATGTTAAGAACCGATTAATAGCAGGAGAGAACAGGGCCTCGGGATTTTTTGAGCAAACAGAAGTCCTGTGACAAGACTGTTTAGTTGAATGTGTAGGACGTGTGTTATTGTCCACGAAGGCACATACATGCTACGCCATTTTCATTGCTTATGCCTCTTGTTCCTGGCTTTGAGTACCATTCATTCACTGTTTTATTGACCACTGGTGGTTGAATCACTTCACTGTGCTGTGTGCTGGGAACATGCAACAGTGATTAAGATGCAGTCTTTGGTCTCGAGGAGCTCTCATCCAGTGGGGAGGTAACTTTATGAACAAACAACATGATGAGGGCTGTGCCTGAGCTGTAAGTAGAAAGAGAAAAGGCAGAAAGTGTTGTTAAATCTGGGGATGCTTTAGGAAGAGAATCAGAGTGTATATGATCTGGCCCCTCTTTCTCTCCAATATTGCCTGCAGCCATTTCCCACCCCAGATCCCTTCCATTCCGGTCCTAACAAGTTTCCTGTCATCCCTAGCTCAGCTCATTTCTCCTTGGCCCTATGATGAGCCACATGCCAGGCGAATGTATGCATGACCTCCGAGAAGGAAGATAAACAATTCTGGTTACAGTCAGATAGAATGTAAACTGGTATAAAACCAGCCACCTGGTTAGAAGAATCTTAAAGAAGATGAAAATGGGTGAAAATAACTGAAGATACACTTGAAGTTACTAATTAAGAATAAGATATGAAGTAGTTAAAAACAGAGTAGAATACAATTTAGAGAAAAATAAGAACTCGAGAGACCTTATTAATAAAGGAATAAAGAAGCTAATAATATTGAAAATAACTAAAGGATAAATTTGGTTTTATAGCAGGAAAAGCTAAAACTTTAAAAATATGAGACATGGACTGAAAAATGATAAGGTAAGATATATATTATAAACTTGAAAGAGATGTAAAATTAAGATAAAACCAGTTAATCTAGTTATTATCACCTCATGTAAACTCTCCGAATTTCTCATAATTAATGCCCAGGAAAGATAAAACATAAAGAAATATAAAAACAAGAGATAGGGACTTCCCTGGTGGTGCAGTGGTTAAGAATCTGCCTGCCATTGCAGGGGACACGGGTTCGATCCCTGGTCCAGGAAGATCCCACATGCCACGGAGCAACAAAGCCCGTGCGCCACAACTACTGAGCCTGTGCTCTAGAGCCCGCGAGCCACAACTACTGAAACCCGCACACCTAGAGCCCGTGCTCCGCAACAAGAGAAGCCACTGCAAAGAGGAGTCAGTGCACTGCAACGAAGAGCAGCTCCCACTCACTGCAACTAGAGAAAGCCCGCATGTAGCAGCGAAGACCCAACGCAGCCAAAAATAAATAAATAAAATAAATAAAATTTCTAAAAAAACGAAAGATAAAAAGTCACAGCACCACACAATCTGAGACTAAAAGATATTTAATCACAGAATCTAGTAGAGACTGTCCTTAATTACAAGGATTTTATAAAACGGGGACTAGAACAAATAGATCAAAACAACGTGATTATATTATATTGGTAAACAAATTATTGACCTTTTAATGTACAATTATGATGGAAATGCATTTCTTTTCTTTTCTTTTCTTTTTTTTTTTTTTGCGGTACGCGGGCCTCTCACTGTTGCGGCCTCTCCCGTTGCGGAGCGCAGGCTCCGGACGCGCAGGCTCAGCAGCCATGGCTCACGGGCCCAGTCGCTCCGCGGCATGTGGGATCTTCCCTGACCAGGGCACGAATCCGTGTCCCCTGCATCGGCAGGCGGACTCTCAACCACTGCGCCACCAGGGAAGCCCAACTCTATTACATTTTTATCTCTGATAAAAAAAACTTCACAAAGCAAAAAATAAACCTCAGTCTTGTCTAAAGGATCACAAAAATCTGAATATTGCAAATCAACGTTTGCTGAGTATTAAAGGCACTAACAATAGACCGGAAACTGCAATGTGACAACTTCTCCAGCAGGTGGCGATGCTGTGTAGGAAGAAAAGCTACCCTCAGGCTAGAGGAGAATGGAGGCTGGCTGGGGACAACCATCAGCCAACACTAATTGAACATTTCTAGTTTCCAGGCACTGCCCTAGGTGTGCAGTGAATCCAGTAGGAGTGAGGCAGTGTCCCTCAGCTTTGGGAGCTCACAGTCTTAGGGGAGAATGTGTCCTTGTCTGTCAGGCAAGGTCATTCATTCATGCTGCTCGTAAAAGAACTTAAAAACAAACCCCACACCTTGTGCATTGTTGGTAGGAATGTAAAGTGGTGAAAAACAGTAAGGTGGTTCCTCAAAAAATTAAAAACAGAATTACCATCTTATCCAGCAATTCCACTTCTGGGTATATACCTAAAAGAATCAAAAGCAGGGTCTGGAAGAGATATTTGTACACCGTGTTCATAGTACCACTAATCACAATAGCTAAAATGTGGAAACAGCCGAAGTGTCTATAGATGGATGAATGGATAAACAAAATGTGGTATATTATACAATGGACTACTTATTATTCAGCCTTTAAAAGGAGGAGAATTCTGATCCATGCGCCAACATGGATGAAGCTTGAGGGCATTATGCTGAATGAAATAAGCCATTCACAAAAGACAAATACTGTGTGATTCCACTTTTATGAAGTACTTGGAGTAGTTGAATCCATAGAGACAGAAAGCAGCATGGTGGTTGCCAGGGGCTGGAGGGAGGGGAGTTAGTGTTTAGTTACAGAGTTTCAGTTTTACAAGATGAAAAGTGTTCCGGGGATAGATGGTTATACAATATGAATATATTTAGCACCATTGAACTGTACACTTAAACATGGTTAAGATGGTAGATGCTATGTTATGTGTACTTTACCACATACGCACCACCACCCCCGAAGCAAATTCTTCTCTGCCTGTTAGCCTGTCTGCAGTGTTTCCCCATATTGTAGGGACACAGGGAAATCCCTAAGGCAAACCTACACACATTTCCAGGCTGCACTCCTTGGTTCAAGACCTGGAAAGAGAGGGTGTGTTTACATTTGCTTGGGTACCGTAGTAGGTGTGGTCATCAATCCAATGACTGAATATGAAATTTGATGTCTCCCTCCCGCAGTTGTGACCTTTCAAAGGTGTAGAAAAAGAAGACAGTCACCTGCCCTAGAGCTGCAGACCCAGGAAGCAAAAAGAAACCATAGTTTATTGTTCTACTCTGGGCCAGGCATTCTACTTTGTAAGCATTATCTTGCTTAACCTTTAATTAATCACCTCAAAGAGACAGGATCAGCCATCATTCTCCCTTGGCAAGTAAGGAAATTGTGGCTCAAAGTTCACAATGTCACCCAAGATCCATAGCTAGTAAGCGTCAGGGGGGCAGGATCTGAGTTCTGACTGCTCAAATGGATGCTCTCTGTGTGGTCTGATGAGGAGATAACAGGTGTGGGCCGTTTGCTTATACTGCCCTTATGATGCTAAAATGCAGTTCTTTCCAAATGTGAATCAAGTGTTAGGGATCACCGGTGTCCCTTGTAAAAAATGAAATTCTGATTTGGCTTTGGCAGGGGATTCTGCACTTCTAATGAGCTCTTAGGGGATACTAAAGGTGCTGGTATCACTTTGAGTAGCAAGACTTTAATTTGCAGAGGTTCCCAAACTTTCTCATTGTCTCAGCAGCTTTTTCTCAGGACTTTGGTTCAAAAGAAATTCCTATTCTGTTTTTTAAGTTGTTAGTTCCAAACAACTTACTAAGTATTATGTTCTAACAGCTTAGTAGCCATTAAACAATTATGTATATGTAAATTGAAGAAAACTATAATGTTTTTATTTTATTCTTGAATAAGCACAATTACTTGCTAGTAGTGAGGCTGGAGATAGATGGGCCCCAGGCTGAGCAGCTGGAGTTTGTCCTCTGTGGACAGAAACTACAAAATAGCAGGAGAAGGGAGAAGCCGTGCCCTGCCTAGATAAGAGATAGAAGACCACATATTCCTCATTCTCAAAGTCCAGGAGACCTTCCCAGCTACACACATGCAGAAAGGTTCCTTGAAGGTCAAAAAGAGAGGAGGCACCACCGCATAGTAGAAGATGTCAACCTACCCATAGCCTACCCATAGGCTTCTTTGCTAGAATCCATCTTGGCTAAGAGATACACACGTACATATGGGAGAACCCTGAGATATACCAAATATGGACTCAGAACCAGGCAAAGCAAGATGATTTGCCAAAGGAAACCCTAAGGAAATGCGCCATAAAAGTGATTCAAACTACCACGAGGGCGCGACTCTCTGAGCCCGCCTGTGCATCTATCCACATTGTACCCTTTCTCCGCCTAATAAACACTTTCCTTGTTTCACTACTTTCCGTCTCTATGTGGAAATTCATTTCTACACAGTTGATGGGCCAGGTCCTCGTCGCCGGCCACTGGTCCCTGGTGGTGTGGGGGCTAGGATTCAGCGCTCTCACGGCCACAGCCTGACTTCAATTTCTGGCTGGGGAACCAAAATCCTGCTTCAAGCCTCTGCCGGCTGAGGCCACCCGAGATCAGTAGGATATATGCATACCCCGCCCCTGCACAGTTTCTCAAACCTTGGAATCAGCTTGGACGCCACCACCCTCCTCTCCTGTTCCATATTTGGACGCCACCACCCTCCCTCCTCTCCTGCTCCATATTTGGACGCCACCACCCTCCTCTCCTGCTCCATATTTGGACGCCACCACCCTCCTCTCC
>NW_021703776.1:60490403-60538460 GCF_005190385.1 Monodon monoceros | reverse complement strand
CACCCTCCTCTCCTGCTCCATATTTGGACGCCACCACCCTCCTCTCCCGTTCCATTGATCTTCTATGATACTTGCTGCTTACGAGAGCAATTGTCAAAAACCCAGCTTCCAAAATCTATGACAGCCTCAAAAGAAATTCAGTGCGTACTGGAACTCACCTTTCACACAGAGGCTCACAGGTATCAAGTATTCCTGGATTTCCCTCTGAAACTTAAAACATCCCGAGGCACCCCAGAGCTCCTCGGTGCACAGTTTGGGAACCGTGGCTTTAAAGCACTCTGGCTTGTGTTAGAGAACAGCTGTGTGGAGACGCAGACTGGGAGCCAAGAGACCCTTCCACTAAATTACTCTGGGACTTCAGCAGGTTGCCAAGGTCTTGAGGCCCTTTTCTGACTCGAGAGGGGACCACGTGAACTGACCTTTAACATTCAGATATAATATCTGTGACTCTAATGATCTGTACACATGTCTCAACACCCCCATAAGATTAAGCTCTTAGAGGGCGGGGGCTGAGTCTCATTCAGCATCAAATCCCACAGCACCTTCCTCATAGTAGTTGTTCAGTAAAGACTTGTGCGATAAAGGCCTTTCGAAAACATCTTAATCAGTTTCCAGGGCTAGGGGGTGGCGTGGGGTGGAGGGAGATTTTATCAATTCTTTAATATCCAAAACATTTTTATGTACGATAGAAGCATTTTAGTGGCCAGTGTTTTAGCAGTAAGTTTAAAAGGATACATGCACAGGGGAGACATTTGTACCATGGAATTCCAGAAGGGCAGGAACAGAAATAGCAATTGAGGAGAACTCAATGCAAAAGCCTGGACTCCAGTTCTAGAACACCTGCTTACTACCTGTGAGGATTTAGGCAAGTGACTTGATTCCCTGTACCTCAGTCTCTTTATCTGTTTAATCTGAATCATAACATCTCTGCCTCTAGGGTAATTAAGACTATTTTAAACGGTGCCGCGAGCGATTGGTGAGTTAGGCATCCTTGTCATCCCACCACAGTGGGATCCCACCCCTCTCACCATCCCTGCCACAGAGGGGTGACTACAACTGTCCACTATGTCCAGCAAATGACAGCAACTTCCAAAAACCATAACCAGGAGTAGAGATCCCTGCCCAGCATCACTACTTGAATTATGGGGCTCAGATGTGAGCCAGGTAATCGGAGAAGAGCCGAAAGGAGAAGACAAAGAGGCACTCAATCTCTACCCTTGTGGGAGGTGACAAATGAGACATCATAAGTCAATTTATTTCATAAACACTGATGTGTCCTTTGAGACAGACCCTTTCGTCTTCATCTAAGGGATAAAAGAAGATGGACATCAGCAGAATGCCAATCGTTCTTATTCTTTCCTTGGGACAAATCAAGCTATGGAATGGCTTTCCCTTAAAAATGGAAATTCCAAGCTCAGAACCTGATACTTCTCCCTAAAACGATAGAACCATCTTCCAATCTCACCTCAGTATCAAGATGAATCACTTTTTCCACCCACCTAAGCCGTCCTCTTGTCCCCTAATTGATGAGACCTCAGGGTTCTGCTAACCCTCTCTTTTGAGAATCAGATCCAAGAACATCCACCAATTAATCCAAAAGGTGTCCCTTGGGTTTACAGTTCATCATTATTGATTTTAGCCATATTAACTATTAAACCTAAAATAGACCAAACACATTTTGTGGGAATGAAGAACTCTATGTGTGTGGGTATATTCATCAGAGTTATTCAGAGAAACAGAACCAATAACATACACACACACAATGAGAAAGAGAGAGGTTTTGAGGAATTAGCTCATGCAGTTGTGGGGTTTGGCAAGTCTGAAACCCGTAGGGCAGGCTGGAAGCCTGGAAACTCAGACAGGGTTTCTGTTTTGCAGTGTTGAGTCCGAATTTCTTGCTCTTTGGGAAATCTCTGTCTTTGTCCTCAAGGCCATCAACTACTAGATGAGGCCCAATGCTTTACTCAAAAGTCTACTGATTTCAATTAATCACATCTAAAAATTACCTCACAGCAATATCTAGGCTGGTGTTTGACAAAACCACTGAATATGTTAGCCTACCCAAGTTGACACATAAAATCAAACATCAGAGTTGGTGTCCAAAAACTGACTGAGTCCATCCAAAAAAGCGTAAAATCTGCTGTTTATTGTAATTCAACTGGTACCACCATCAGATGAATAAAACCACACGGGAGTAGAGACTCAGGATGGAGAAACTTTCCCAGGTAAATGTCTTAGGAAAATGAAACACCAAAGTCCCTCCTCCAACAGCCTGTGTCTGGGCTTCCTGGCTCTACACAGTGAACGAGAACATCTGGGTGGGTGTGGAAACACCTGCACAGGTGTGTTCAATGCAAGGCAATCAATCTTTGGGTTGATGTACCCTTTTCATCAATAGTTTCTCCTCCACTGGGGCGTGTCCTTTCTGAGTAACTCTCTGCTTTATCAGATCCAGAGGAGGGGTGGAGCTCTGGGAAAATAAACAATGCAAAATCGTCACTCAGGGAAAGTAATGTCCTCCTACCCATCTCATCCCTCTCCCTCGGACAGAACGTGAGTCAGATCAGCCTGGTGGCAAGAGGTTAATGTGTTGGAAGGTTGGCCCATGCCTGGAGTATTGTGAAAAAGGTATTCCTAGAAATATTTTGTCTACTTATTAAAAAGTATAATTCCCTCCCTCCCACCCCCCAAATGATGTTGTGTTTAGTTGTATTAGGAGGTGATTTCTAGCCAGTGATTGGCTGCAGCTTCTGAAAAGAGCTAAACTAACTCACCCATTGATCCTCAGGCTCCCTTTCCATACTTAGGGTCCTGCAGGTTTCCGTGATCTTGGCTTGCTGAGCTATGGTTCCTGATTCCTTTACCTGCCTCCCTCAGGGACCAACTCCCAATCCACACCCACCCCCAACCCCCATGCAGCGAAACACAAACCACAGTGTCACCCCTTCCTGTAATGCCCACTCCATGGCTGACTGTTGATGGGACGATGAAGGTCCACGTCCTGTGCATGTCCTGCAAGGCCCTCCGTGGTCTGCCTCCCTGTAATTTTCTCATCTTATTTTCCCTAATCTCCTTGCATTTTCTGATCTAGTCATTAGATTTTCTGACCTACCAGGAGATTTTGGGTCTCCTTTACTTGTTGCTTCCTTCTTCCCTCTGCAGTGTCATTTTCTTTTCTTGTCCATCCTTCATATTCTTTTTTGCCCGGTGAAGGGGCTGAGGAGGAAGTAGAGTGAAGGGAGCAGAACTGAGATTGGAGATCAGTGATCCTGAATTGTTTTGATTGAGCTGAAAGGATGGCATCAGTGTGTGTGTGTGTGTGTGTGTGTGTGTGTGTGCGTGTGTGTGTGCGTGTATGTGTTGAATGTGCACTTTGTGTAGCACAGTATCTGTTGGTGAACCACCTAAATGATGTAAACCAGGTCTCAGACACCAAGAGGAAAGTGATGGGAAAGAGAGGTGAACTAAGATTGAATTAATGTCTAGGGAACCAGAGACTTTCAATGAATGATCTTAATTACTTGTCACATCAACCTGGAAAGGTGGTATAACCAAACGATTTTTACAGACGAAGACACCGAAGCTAAGAGAGGTTCAGTAACTTGCCACAGAGACATAGCTAGCAAACGACTGAGCTGTTAGTGGTACCCCACGGGTCTGTCTCCAAAGCTCCTCGTCGTACCACATATCCTTCTCAGTGTGTATTTGTGTTCTCAAATTATGTTTGCATGCTCTCTATACAGAATTGTCCTGAGGACAGTTTAAAATTTTTTGCATCCCAAAGGTGGCTCAATCAGAAAAACGTGTCTTATGTAGCTATATGGATCCCGGATTATAGGGAGAAGAGCTTTCGAGATCCTTTTTTGAGCCCAAGCATCCTTCACTTGCCAGATCCTGTTTTCCTTACTGGACTGAGCTTAAGATTTGGACCTGGCCTCTCGTCAACAATCTGGGTGGGAATTATCTGGGTGGTCACCCTCCCTTTCTCTAATACCCTTGGTGTGAGCCATTCTTCCCCAGTGGAAACAGGTGTGTCACCTACTGGGTGCTTTAGATTCAAAATCCGCAGGTATTGCTGAGATTAAATTTACTGCTATTGTTCAATTTTAAAAGTATCATGCAACAGAGAAAATCTTCAAATATGCAAAACATATCACACTCTTTTCTCCCACTGGTTCCTCACCAAGTGTCTACCCTGCGAAGACTTGCGGTGTATCAGGAGTTGAGTTTTTATGAAATTTGTCATTCCTGCCAGAGCAAATCCTTCGAGAAGGAACAAATGGAATTCATTCAACCCAAGGTAACCCCAGACAAGGCCTGTCAAGTGGTTCTCTGGGCCGGGACAGCTGTTTCCAAGAAAGGCCCACATGGAATATGAGCTGTCCAGTGGAATGAAGACAGAAAATTAACTTTTGTCCCTCCTTCTTGCCAGGATGAGGACTAGAACATTTCACAAGTGTTTTTACATTTAATCCTCACAAAAACCTAACAAAATCTACATGTGTCATTTGTTTTTGCCAATGAGAAAGCAAGACTCTAAGGAGGTAAAGATGCAGGTCTAAGGTCAAGTCCCAAGTCAGTGGTGTGAAGCCTGAAACCAAACCAAGTCCACCTGATCACAAGGTAAAAAACTCAGGTTCTAGGCAGAAAGATTTATCCCCACAGGAGGTAGAATAAATTCTTTTGCTTCCACCCTGCTTTGCTTTCATTCAGGTGTCCTTAGGTCTGAAATACTCCCTCCTTTCCATTCTTTTTCAAAGCAAGCCCAAATTTCACCTCCTCTGTGAATTCTCCTAAGACCTCCCTGACAGCACTGAGCATCCCCTGCCCCACAGCTCTTCCGGGCTCCCGGACTGACATTTGTTCAGCACTGAACATAGTGGGTCATCGATATTTGCTGGTGGCTCCCTCCAGGATGGTGTGAGCTCAGGGAAGCCTGGGACTGTGTCTGATTTTATCTCTGAACCTCAGCGCTCAGAAGACAGTGGATGATCCATAAACACTTGAGGAATGAGAGAACACATACATGAATGAATTAACATAAATTCCAGAACTTCAGAACAGAAAATTGACTACAAGGACTGTGAAATAACTTCCAAAACAAGACAGTCAAAAACAGAACCAGATAAAACAAATGCTGCATCTCTCATACTTTGGGGATTTGGTTGGCCTAGAATGGCCCTTATTAGCAAATGGGAGAAACAGGCTGGTGGCCTGTGGGCTGGTGGGTTGTGCCTTGGGAGATCTGATTGTCTTCACCCCAGAGAGAAGTGCTGGCTTATTTTCTTTCCTGGAGGACAGGTGGCAGCTCCAGGCTCCCCTGGGCCCCATGTCCTCCATCAGACTGCTTGGATGGTTGATTCTATTGCCAACCACAGCCTCCTGAAGTAGAGAGGTTAACATTCCAAACCTGCATTGCCCAATACAGTAGCCACTACCCACATGTGACTGTTTAAATTCTTCAAAATTAAGTAAAATTAAACATTGAGTGCCCTGGTTCATTAGCCACATTTCAAGTACTCAGTTGGCGCAAGGCGCCCACCATATTGGACAGCACAGACCTAGAACATTTCCATCATTACAGGGAGTTCTATGGTCAGCGCCGTTCCAAATAATTTGGTGTTGTTTCCTAATTTCAGCACCGTAATAAATGAGCCCTGTAGTTGGGATCCTATCATCTCTGAATGACAAACATAATCTTTGCTCTAGAATTCTCTTTTTGTTGACTTCTCCCTCTACTCCTCTCAGTCAGGGTTGAGATTGAAATGAAATGGACCCCAGAATGTTCTGCCTCTTGACAAGCCATCGTGTGCTTGGCTTTGGTTGGAAAGAAGATTTGGGGTTGAGACTTATATGTGTACACTCAGATACACATACAAGCATTCTACTGGGGATTTGGTGATGGAGCCTGTGTCTTTAAACCTCTTGGGAGAAACCAAGAATACTCTTTTCTCGCTAAGATTAATATCTCATAGACTGATAGGAATTTTTTTCAGAGGCAGGGTTTGGTCAAATCATGTATTGATTCTCTGGAACTCCACTACACCTGAAATAATGCTTTTAAAGTACTAAAAAAATATATAAATATTTGTACTGTTGGCAAATGTACATTGCTCTGTCACCAAATACCCAAATGCAGAAGAAAATAAAGGCTTCCTTTCTGTTTTGGGTCATTAGAGCAAAGCCCTAGGAGGGGATTTATAACTACACAATTACAAATTATGAATGTGCCTTTGTTCAAGAACTACACCCTGTTGATTTGCTATTTGGTTTTCTTATTGCTGGCTTTTTGCTTTGCTCTGTAGGAGAGCGACTGCAGATTTGGCTTCTGCTCAGACTGAGGAATCGCCAGGGATGTTGGTCCTATTCAGAAATGCACAGGGTATATCAAAGACGGAGCTTGCAAACGTGCATGTTAAAACCCATACATTACCCACACAATGAAAACCCTCAACCCACTGGACACGGGAAGCTTGGGGCTGAGTGTGAACGGAGGCCTCTCACGCTGGAGGCAGCTGAAGGAATGCTTGACCTCCTTAATCATGTAGTTACAGGGCTTCTGACCCTGCCTGGCAAAGTCCTAGTGTTTCCTTAAAGGCCACCAAAGGAGGTGACGGGAGGAGGAGGGAAGGAGGGGGTGACCATGGGGCTTCCTACTGTACTTCTACTTAGCTCTTCAGATTCGATGTGTTCTACATACTAGCCTTCTCAGTATGATTTCCCTTCAACAAAAGGATCCCCCAAACACTGGATAATGGAAGCAAGAAGCTTTCCTATGGGATTTTCCGATGGGATTAAGGGGCTTAGGGAGGAGCGGGATTAGCCATGGTACTTGTTTTCTTTCTGGGTAGAAGGCTTAGAGCAATGGGTATTGGCTGGTATGCCTCTGCGTGTGATGGCTCATTTCAATGAATGTGTGGAATTCATTCTTGTTCGAGCTACTGCCTTTCAGATGGAACACAGAGCCATGTGGTCATGCAGTGGGATGGGGAGGGAAGGTAACGTGTGGCTGGGGAAAGGATGGGGGGATCAAGGAAAGAGCTATGTTTCCCGGGACAAGTGAGAACTCAATACCAAGAAATTATAATAGCATTGACCAGGGCAGTAAAGAGCTGTATCGGTCACTCAGCATTGAAGGACAACCTCGTCAACCCTACAAGAACTCTGGGAAGTCTTCTTTTTTGAATTTCCTGAAACGGGTACTCTTATGTTATTAATATTCACCATTTAATTCCAGCAATCATCCTGCTAAAAAATCTGGTTAATGAAATTGTGTGGTGAATATATACTGTTTGAGAAACACTGCAAAAAATGGTGAAGGAAACAGGTGGCCAGACTTGCTGAGACTCATAGTACGGGCAGACAGCTGTCTCTTGCCTGCTAGGGGCAGATTTATCAAGGAGTTAATAAAGCTTAAACTCCAGGGCCCCTCACTAGCATGTGCCCTCTTGAGTTCTGGGGGTAGCTGGGAACCACAGAGTGTTCAGGGAGGAGGGAAAGCCAAGGTGCCATCAGAAAATATTTCTGGTAAGTTGCTAAAGAAATTGCAGAAGAAAAGCACCCAGATATTCAAGATTCCAGAACCTGGATCTACCACTGGGCTCAACCTCTCCCCAGTCCCACATCCTCCCCACCCCGTCTCCAGGTTTCACACACCTTTCGAACTCCTGTCTCTTAACCTGACTTTGTCTGTATCGCTGCTGCTGTTTGGCGGCTCCGTGCTGGTAACTGAGGGTCAGTTTGGTATAAAGGCTCTAGTTATATAACCCCAGGAGGGGCACAACCTTGACTCTACCAGAGGATGTTTCAGACACTTTCCCCCTAAGGCGATCCCAGGACCCGTGACAAGCCGGTAGGAACTACCCTGGGTGCCCAGCAGCTAGGAGCTGCAGAAGGGTGTACACAGCGGTCATTCCTCCACACCCAGCTGCCAGGATCACAGCACTCATGAATTCGGAGGCCTGAGTTTCCATCCTGGCTTCTCCTCCAAGTCAGTTTCCTTGGCTATTTAGTTTTCTTACAATTGCTTTCGAGGATCAAACGAGGCGATAGAGGAAAAAGATTGAACAAATGCAAGGGCTGAGAGCACGCTGTTCTTTTCATGAAGGGCATTATTTAAGTAGTGATTAAACAATACATTTTAAATATAGATTACACATGATTTGATGGATAAATATTGTTTTTCTGGAGCACTAACACATAATCGTAAGGATGTGAGGATCTGTGGTTCGCTGTTTTTATGCAACTCTCAAAATTCCCATTTGGCGCCAGATGGGAAGAGTGACGTTCGTTCAGAGGAGCTCAGTTATCTTCCATTTTCTGCTGCTTCTTCTCAGCAAGTCTCCTGAAGACGAGGAGTCTCACGTTGTTGGAAGGACCTGCTACTGTAGGTTAGGGAATACCTATCCTTTCTTCTTGAGAAAAATAAACTGATATCTTGGATTTTTCCAGGGCAGACCACATTTCAAATACTGCATTGTTTTCCCTGTAAATACACTTATCTGGGGAGAGTCTCCTGCCCTGATTTTTGGGGGTCAGGAATTACGGTCATTATTGTGTTCTGAACTTCTGTGAAGATGATACCTTAAGGCCAGTTCAAAGGCAATCCTGTGTCCAGGAGACCAGGAGGAGGAGATTTTCAGTCCATCTATTTTCTCTGCATTCATTCACTGCCTTGGGGAGTTTTCTAAGTCTTCCACACTTAGAAATTACAAGTGACAAGGGAGTCTCATTTACACAAGATGACAGAGAGTCTACACAATCCATCATGTAACTAGGAAAAGTAAGTGCTCGATCAACCTATTTTCACAACCACATGTCATCTAAGTCTATCCTTGTTTTAAGAAAACAATGTGGACAACACGGGCTTGGGAGGCCTGCAATTCATTTAATTGCATTTAAAAGGAAACGCTGCTTGAGTCCTTTCCCAGCACCGGTTCCGGCCTCTCCAGGTGATAATTAAGCGTTAGAAGCTGGCGGTGTGATCTCAGGCAGCAGCTTTTAAGGAGGATCTGGATTTAAATGAAGCCACCAGTGCTACGTGCAGCTAAGAGTCTCATGTCTAGCGCCTCCTCTTCTCAGGCAGCCTGGGCTTGGGGTAGATGCCGTCAGAATGAACAGATGGCCAACCGATTTGCCAGTTCTGTTGGGATCCCTTTAGCTGGGGCCTTCTTTCTGAATGGACTCCCATGTGATGCTCTTTAGTTTATTAATATGATCATTATTTAGTTGGAGGGAAGTTATTCACGATGTATTGAAAACTACTTTAATCCGAATGTAATCCTAAACATTAAACGTCTAATTTACCTGCCTAGAAAAGGGCTACATGCATCGAGGGAGGTGAGGGAGATTTGGCTTCAATCCAAATCGCCCAGTGACATCCAGCGTTGGTTAGATATTCTGACTGGCTTTGTCCCTCACCATTTCTGCGAGTGCTTCTTTGAGGCTGGGAGGATTACAAAGACCATCTTCCTGGAAAGAGGAGAGCTGGTCTTTCAGTTAAGGCTATTGCAAGTGACTCCCTACTTGAAGTATTTCTTCAGAGGCTCTGATTCAATTCCACATAATTGCTGCTGATTTAATACCCAGGCAATGGGGATTTGGCAATAGAAAAGGCACAGTCCTCACTCTGAAAATGTCTTAAAATAATCCTGTTACAGACGAACAAGGCTTTTAAGCTTACTACACCCTTTGCCTTATATTATCTCATTTAATTCTCAGATTATGAAGGCAAGGTGGGGATTATTAACCTCATTTTCAAGATAAAGAAACAGACTCAGAGAAATCCAGGGACTTGCTCAGTGTTGCACAGTTGGGGCAAGAACCCGAGACCTTTGTCTCTTCAACAGCCAGTCTACTTTCCACCCCTCCCCAGGAATCAGAAATGAGGAGAGCTTTTCTGAGCACCTGTGAGTTTATTGAGCACAACCGGTTGGCATGGCTGCAGGTACACCACGCTTGTACGGCAAAGCTGATAGAATGAGAGTTCATCTGTGTTTTCTTACTAAGAATCCCTTGGTGGTGAGGTAATCCTATTATCCACATGCGTGTAATTGCATTTGGCTTCTTAAAGACTTTATGGTGGCCTATTTCACCACTTAGGCTTCAACCGGCAGCCTGGCCACAGTCTTTCTCCCCTCTTCCCAAAGCTGTGATTGGGGCCACCGCTAGTAAAACTGGAGTGGGATCAAAAAGGGAGAGATCATTAGGGATGCAAAGTATGGGTCTTCAACAGGGGTTCCACACTCCAATGTGAAGGCTGGAGGCTGAAGTCAGTAGGTGAAATATGCCAGGGGGGGCAGATGGAGCGCTGGAGAACGTATATTTCTCCTAAAAGGGCATCTGGTACTCAGTGCCCGCTGACGGTCGCCACGCTTCTAAATCAGGCTCAGGTTGCCAGGCCTTGAGATGGTTTCTCAAGAGAATCTGGAAATCTAGGATTTTATGTAAATTCTCCTGATTAGATTATTAAATATTAATGTTGATTCAAACATTTTTAAACCTCTGTGGGTCAAAAACAAACAAAACAGTCCTTGAGTCTCTTTTGCAGCCTCTTCTCTTTATAAGTGTAATATAGGGTATTTATAAGTGTAAAATAGGGTATTTTTAGGAGAAATGCACCCAGACATAGCGATGCATCTTAGTACCAGAAGCGTCTTTATTACCAGCAGGGTCCTGTGTCTTTTCCACATTTGTGAGAAGGACAGAAAGACAGAAGGGATTAACAAACTATTGGAGTCAGGGTGTATACAGAGCTTCCAAATTATCACTTAGGCAGGATCTCTTTGAATATCCACCTTTATACCTTTGAACGACAGCTTTCGTTTTTCCCCATGTCCATCACCTGATAGATGAGGCCCTCGTGCAAAACCTTCTCATGGCACTCACAGACGGCAGGCTGGGGCAGGGGTCATACACAGACTCCTGCTCACTAGCTAATGCCACATCTTCCCCTCGCATCCAAGAAAGCATATTGGGGTCTAAATAAGTGAGATTGCTAAAAGTAGAGGTATGATCTTCCATTGATCTTAATTAAGTTTTTAAAAAGTAAATTCATCACAAACATCGGTATTATACCTATCATTAGTAATGGTCATTTGTTACACAACTCACAAAATCTCAGGACAACATAGTTAAGAAACATTTTAAAAAATACATAGGGTATACTGCTAAACTTCCCAGATAGACCAGCACCCTCTACCTGTGGTGTTTTCATTCAAGGCATGGGTGGTTGGGTTGACTCCCCCAGCTCACATATTCACTTTTAGGGTATCAGTTACAAAGGTCTTAGTTAGGTATGTCACAAGAGACACTTGGACTCTTAAGAAAGGATAAAAGAGATAAAAGACCATGTTGTCCAAAGCAATCAGTGAGTTAGAACCCAAACATTCTCATTTCCCTAACTGGCAACAGGGAGCCCCAACCTGAACTAGTATTTGCTTTTTTTTTTTTTTTTTTCGGTACGCGGGCCTCTCACTGTTGCGGCCTCTCCCGTTGCAGTGCACAGGCTCCGGACGCGCAGGCTCAGCGGCCATGGCTCACGGGCCCAGCCGCTCCGTGGCACGTGGGATCTTCCCAGACCAGGGCACGAACCTGTGTCCCCCGCATCGGCAGGTGGACTCTCAACCACTGCGCCACCAGGGAAGCCCTCTGAACTAGTATTTGGATGATGGGAAGTCAAGTCCCGCCCACCAGCATAAGCCAGAAATAGAGGATTCCCACGTTATCCATGCTCTTTGCTCCACGAATTGATCCAGAAGATGCAGGTGCTGAGCACTAAAGCTTTCCCTGTTATCTCCCAAGTTAGGATGATCTGCTTCCTTTCCACTGCATCAGAAAATGAAAATTCAAGAAGTGGGAATAGAAACCAGATTCAAAAAAGAAGAGGAAGACAGAGAGGTGACTGGCAATCTGATCTAGTATGCCTCCTGGGGAAAATGTGTCTGGATCTTAAAGGCGGACTATGACAAAATGAGAGCAGAAACAAGTCTATTTTTTCTAGGTTGCCATAGGGAACCAATCTAACCTATTTACAGGTGGTCTTAGGGGAAATATCTTTAAATAGCTATTTGTCACCATCTTTTTCATCATCTTCCATGATCACTTTGGGTCTCTCGTCCCTGAGCAGTGTCACACCTGCAAAACAAAGCACAGATCTGCAATTAAGTTCCTCTAATTAAAATATTAGACGACCTTACAGCATAGACAGTACACAGGGGCATGGCAACGCAGAAACGTTTTAATGTCTGCAAAGCTAAAGGTGCCAACAGGGAGAGGGGGAACTGAGGGGCCTTATTTGGCCTTCCCAGAGGAGTTGTGGTTCAGTGAGAACACCGTTATGGTTATAAGAGATGCTCAACCTAGGTGTCAGAGGCAACTTTCACCCCCTTCTCTACATTCTACATTTAAGCTTACAGCAGTAGGATGGAAGCATATGGATTTTGGAGTCTAACTGCTTTGGACTCATTCTGCCACTCACTTAATCTGTGTTGGGCCAGATAGCACCTTCAGACCTAAGTTTTCTTGTATGTAAAATGAGGGCATTAATATTTATATAAAGGGTTATTGTGACAACTAAATGAGAAGTATGTAATAATTCTTAGCACAGTGCTACAGCCATGAGCAACTTAGTTCTTCCTTTCCTTTCACAATTTGCTAGTTTATTTTCCCTTTGAAAAGAACTGGTAAGCCTCATGAAGTCAAACTAAACATATTTTACTAACATCTGGGAGAATATTGAGCTGAGACTCTGAACATCCTGCTTCTGAATGTCGGTGCTGGTAGATGATAAATTTTATGTGGTTTAGAGCAAAACGAGAAAATAAGGAAAATGCGGTGAATTTTTTTCATACAGCTATGGCTACAATTCTGTCTTTTATTTTGAGATGATTCTTTTTCTTATTTTGGGGATTAAAATATCCTTTCTTTTATGAAATTTTAGGGGTGTTAGATGGTTGTTTTGTCAGTATCCTTACTAGGAAAAATTCGAAGTTGCTATCCCTATGTTAGGCTCACAATATCTTGTTTTTAAAAGTTTACTAGTCTGTGGAATTCAGAAGCCTGAGCACCATTTTCTGGACTGATCAGCCCAGAAAAAACTATCCAAGGAGGTGTGGACGGTTCTGCTTATCCTGTGAATTGTGAAATCGGTTATTTTAATAAAAGGAAAGGGAGCTGTGATTCAGGGCCAGTCCTCCATGGTTTCTGTCATCCCACTCCAGTCAGTCAGCTTTGTTTACCCACCTCTGCCTTGAATCACTCCCCACCCTTCTCAGAATCAGAGACCTTTCTGTTCATGAAGCATTTCATAAAGATCTAAACTTGAGGGAGGAAAGCTGTGCACCCCAAGAGGCCTTTCTACAACACTGGAGTCCATTCAACAGTGGCAAATTGACGAATACTATGTGTTGATCTTAATGACTATTCCTTTGATTCAGTCCCTCGTTGGTTCATATGGGTCCTTTACCAATTAGCTGACATTTATTGGAGGAGAAAAACAATTTCAAGAGTCTGGCTGAAAATAAGGCTTTTGCATAAATCACTTATGAAGCAGAGTGGGAGATATTTTCTCTTATACCAGTTGCACAGAGGTTTGGATTTTAATTTAGAATTAAGGCTATCTTGATCGAAGAACACAGAATTAGCTATGCTGAGCCCCCAAGCATTCCTTGATATTTCTTCACATTACACCAAATTTGGGTGGATTCAATGAGGACAGGAGCCTTTAAATTCCCAGATCCTAGTCAACTTTCTGGTTATTTTAAGTATCCTTGACACCTAGTTGTACAAGCATCTGGGCCAAAAAAAAAAAAAAAATCCTGGGATTTCAGGGAAGGGAAGAGGCTGTTAAATCATCAAGGTCAGCCCTTCCCAAAGTGGGCTAGGTTTTCCACAGGGACACAGGAGATACTTTCAAGTGGAGGTGAACTAGTATATTAGTATACTCTTATACTATTATATAATAGTATATAATATAATATACATACAATAATATATATTATATATAATATATAATAATAGTATACTATTATATTAGCATAATTAAGCATTCATTCTAATGTCTTATAATGAAGGAATATACGGTAGTTTATCAAAATCTTGATTTCATGGATATCACTGCTTAGGATGAGGCTTAAATCAGTAGCATCTATATGTCGTCACTGTGTGCTTATCCTCGATGCTTCATATCATTGCCTTTGGTCATTCGAAGATGAATGAGATTTAACAAACACTAGTCTATCTGATTTAACCTAGTCTTGATCCTCACATTTTCCTGTATAAGCAGAGGTGTAGTATTGGAGAAATGTGCTCTAGAGCCAGAAAGCTTTCCCTTCATTGGCCACTGAACTTGGAGCAGGTCACTTAACCTGTCTGAGCCTCAGTTTATTCGTCTGTAAAACGGGAGGAAACATAATCTGTATCTCCCACAGGGGGTGATCCCGCCAAGATAGATTTAGCCCAACATTCTTTTATGCTTCAATCACACCTTACATGAACCTCTGTTAAAGTACTTTACACATTGTAGGAATCATTGGACAAGACATCGTCTCCTTACCAAACTATGAGATTCTCAAAGGATATTCTAACATCTAGCACAAGACTTGGAATATAGTAGGGATTTAGAAAAATGTCACTTCTTTCTCTTTCACTCTCTATGTAGAAGAGTTTAGGGCACTTGGTTGCTTCTTACAGCTCGATGTGTTTTTAAGGCTAAAGCTGTTAGTCCAAGGTCTCTAAAGGGTCAATTAGCCTTGCAGCAAGCTGTTTTAGGCCATGATCCCCACCAGAGCACCATCTAAAGCCAGTCACCTGCATTACAGATGTGTGCAGATCTAAGGCAGCCAGGGCTAAGACACCACCCCTCCTGATAAACCACACCAGAGAGAGCGCTCTATTCCCGGGAGGACAGAAGAGGTGTCACTTTCAAAGGACACATCAGGCTCCTTTCTACAAGTACCATATTGAGCTTTGATCTCCAAGTGTTCACAGCTCATAGGCCAATTTTTCAGGAAGTTTCTCTTCAATGCTTGCAGCCTCATTATTCATTACTTTCTCCAGTTCCTTTTGCCACAGACCTCAACTGAAGACTTCGCTTCCTCTTAAGCAGGTCTCGGCTACGCAGATCTGACCAATCCCAAACCAGTTCTCCCTGCCCTGCAGTTCCTTGGCCCTGGCAACTGTGGGTCACATTGAGAGCAGAGCCTGGGCTGGCAAGGAAGCCCGAGATGACTCCTCACTGCTTAGAGGAGTTGTCTGATGGTTGGAAGCTGTCAGAGAAGCTCATTAACCTCAGGGAATGAAGGTAGTTAGCTAGAGATTTAAAGAAGAGAGTGAATCCCTGTCCAGCCTTCGCTTGCCAAGGGCTAATGAGAGGAGATGTCTCCGGAGTGCATTTTCCTGTGAGTTCCTCTCAAGACCCTTATTAGAACCAGTGTGTCTCTCTGAACCTCTGCTGAAGGCTCCATTCTTATCAGCCTAACTAGCATTTCGATTACTGCCAAATCTTTAGATACTAAAAGGCTCTTCAAAAATAAAGTACTTCAGCTAATATGCTAATGAAAGCTAGAATCATTAGAACACTATCTATAATTGCAAATACTTGCAACCCAAAGATTTGCTGATTCAATGAATTCCATAATGTATACAGGCCACTGCTCCAACTCTTGTGTACTTTGCACTGTTTGATAAACATTTTTTATTTGTCCAGGAAGCTGCTCTCTTAAGATGTCGATATTGGGACGTAAGCAGCCTCCATTCCCAGAGAAATAGAGCTTAACAGCTTAGGAAGTTCCTTGAATCAGCAGGCTTCTATGGAGAGGTAAAACACTGTGACTAGAAAAATTCTCACCTTTAGAAATGATTTAACTTATCTCAAAGAATATAAGTTTCTTGAGGACACGGGGAGGGGGAAGGGTAAGCTGGGACAAAGTGAGAGAGTGGCATGGACATATATACAGTACCAAGGGTAAAATAGACAGCTAGTGGGAAGCAGCCACATAGCACAGGGAGATCAGCTCCGTGCTTTGTGACCACCTAGAGGGGTGGGATAGGGAGGGTGGGAGCGAGATGCAAGAGGGAGGAGATATGGGGATATATGTATATGTATAGCTGATTCACTTTGTTATAAAGCAGAAACTAATACACTACTGTAAAGCAATTATACTCCAATAAACATGTTAAAAAAAAGAAAAGAATATAAGTTTGAAAAGAGATAGAGGTGAACTAACATTTATTGAGGACCTTCAATAAGCCAGGAGCTGTGCTAGGTGCTTTATATACTTTATTTAATTGTGTTAACAACCTTGAGAGACAGATTTTATGGTTCTCCTTTCAGAGATGGATGAAATGAAGGAGGCTCTTATGGTCTGTTTCCCAAGGTCACAAAGCTAGAATGGAGCAGAACCAGAGATCAAACCTACACCTGTCTGACTCCAAAGCCCATGTTCAGTGCTGTGTACTAAGGTAACCCTCTGACCGTCAGTATTTTTGTTCCTCTACTAAGTCTTCCCCTAGAAGGACTTCAATAAAAACAAATACAAGAATGAGCAGAAAATAATCAGTCTCCTAATGGAGAACTTGAAACTGCTAAATCATGATTGCCAGATGGAATATCTAATGAACAGATACTTATTGAGCACGGCTATATAGGAGGGACTGGACCGGATATCAAGGTGAATACCAGCAACACAGGGCAATCCCAGGCCAATTCTCATGACGTCATCGAAAAAGTCTTTGATGTAAGTCAATTTAAATAACAACTACAACAACAGCAACAAAACCAATAAGGATAATACTAAAAGAGAGGGCAAAGTCTTGGTATTTGCATGCCCAGCTCTAATACAGAGTTAGTTCAGAATAAAAAATATTCGTTTTGGCCTTGGAGGGGTCTGTTGGCAGAGACTTTAAGCTGGCTGAGTCTTAAAAGGTGACTAGAATTTGGACAGAGGCAGAGCTTGGAGGAAATGTGTGATGGGTTGAAGGATCAGTATAGGTAGGGATGCATGTAACCTATGAGAAACATGGCCGAGGCAGGTTCAGACCCTCCCAACTGGTCCTTGGTCCATTTCTCCAGACAAGTGCTTCCTCATGCTTCATTCCTCCTTGCCTGGCTCTTCTCAGAGGTCAGTAACCCTGTCTGCTCCCCTGACTGTCTTTTCATGATGTGTTCTGAGCCGTCTTTCAATTTTGTTATTAGATGCAAAAATGGGAAAATACAGTTTTATAACAATGACTAAATCTAATCTCCTCCCAAGTGTCCCTTCTGGATTGCTAAAATGCTACCAGTCCAAACCATAGCATGGTGCAATGAAAAACTGCTCACAGATGAGACAGACCTGGACGGGAGCCCCAGCTCTGTCATGTAACAGTGTTTGAACGTGAGCATAATTTGATCCATTCATCAATCGTTCTAATCATCCCATCATCAATTAGTCAATCAGCCATCCATCCATCAATTTCATCAACAGAAGACTTTAGAGTAGCTAAGTTACTTAAATTCTCTCTCAATTTCTTTAGCTGTAAAGTGAGATACTAGTTATTGTGTTATTCAGTTGATTTTTGAAAATCCACAAGACATGTAAACTCAGTAGCTAACGTTAAGTAGGGTTTCAATAAACATTAGCTTATTTTCTCTTCTGCCATTCTCCCACCCCCAACTACTATATAAAACAAACACGCACTCCGTCTTATACTCTAACCGTGATTGTGTATGTCTTTCTCCCCAACTTGTACGTAAAATTCTCAGGGACAAGACTATACCTCACACGCTGACTGCCCTGCCCTGTAACGTGGGGTGGTGCACATAGTTCAGCAAGATGTTTTGGTTTGATTTGACACATATTAAGAGAGCTATCATTATTTCTGCAGCTCTCCTTCTCTCCCTTTCGCTCTCTCTTTCTCTTCTTTTGAGGATTTGGTAAATATATCCAGGTGTCTTGGGAGACTCAGCTGTCAGCCATAGAATGCAAGATTCCTGGAAGACTGGGGAGGAGGGTATTTAAACTCTTTTCAAGGACCCACTGACATTTCTATTTCATTGGCTCAGTGAATTCGACCAGTTCTGCTGAAGCATGAGTTATGCTCTGATCATCACCCAGCTCCAAGTCAGCCCCAGGGGAGCGGCCAATGAAGGTAAACCTGAAAGGCAGCAGTAAATGCTGTTCCTCCCCGGGCCCTTCTTTGAGACACAGATTGCTGGGCCAGGACAAAGGCCATGCCTCTGGCACGTCCAGATGTTAAGCCTGTTGACCTGTTTCCATCACCCCCTGAAAATGCCCTGCACCAGCTCTTTTACCTGCTGCAAAGGGGGACACGTGCAGGGCAGGTGTGTCTTTTCTCCGTGGCTTTTTCTGTTCCAGGTCAGTGTTATGAAGAGCTGGACTCATTTTGCCTTTTGGATGTCTCTCTTGGACATCGTATCTTTTAATTAAATGTTCTGAAAGCACACCTGCATAATTAGGGGAACAGAGGGAGAAACAGGGTCAAATACATGCATCCATATTTGCACATACACCTGGTGATGGTAGTCAATAGATCTTTTCAAACATCTTAATAAAAGCAGTTTCTTTAAAATAAGAATTAGTATTTATTGAGGCTACACTAGAGAACATCATTTGTGCAAAGGATTTTACATGTCTGATTTCATTTTAGCCTCACAAAACCCTGAGCAATTTAATATTACTACCACCGTCCACTCGCTGAGGAAAGTGAGGCAAAGACATGTGCCTGAGGAATGGAGCCCAGGTCTGTCTGCTGCCAAAGTCCACCCGCATTAGAGCGATGGGGCCTTTGCTGTTCCATAAGCCACGGGCTACACTCTTCACTGACTTAATTAGTCCTCTACTTCCACCTACCTGCCTACTCTCCTCTCTTCTACGCGTGAAAGTTCTCTCCATCTGTAGAATGGAGAAAACTCTCTAAAAACAGCCTCCTCTATAAAACTGTCCACAATTCACTGCCCACACTGAGCTCCCAGGGTCCTTATCTGAGGACCTCCGTTATGATGTTACTTCTTGCTGTATATTTCAGCTGTTTATGTGTTTCTCTTATTTCTTATAAAACTGAAAGAAAGTTCCCTTTCAGAATGCTCTGTGTTCTATTTGTTTTGTATCCCCCTGAGTGGGTTGTGAATAGAGAGGACATTAAATAAATGGCCTGGAGGGAAGGGGTAAAGGAAATAAGACAAAACAAAACGTTTGGAAACAAGAGAGTGTCACATGCCACATGCACAGTTGTTATAGAGACTCGTTAGCTGTTCACCAGACAGTTTCACTCTTCTGGGCACACAGCTGGGCTGCATTTCTCTGCCTCCCTTGCAGTCGGATGAGGGTTGTGACGGAAGGAAGTGTGTGTGCCACTTGCAGGCTTGCCAGTCCTCCACTCTGTCTGCCCTGGGCCTGCTGGAGGCCTACAGTGACTTTAGAAGCCGTGTAGTGTTGATGTCCATCGACTCGAGTCCCTGCGGGACTGTTTGGAGCACAGCCTGCCTCCCCCGCCCCCAACTTCCACTGATGAGGGAAAAGTAAACTTGTATTGTGTTATCCACTAATATTTTGGACCATATATATATATATATACACATATATATATTATAATGGCTGGCCTTATCGTAACTAAGACAAATGTAGAGATTGCAACAATGATTTTAAAACATCCAAATATTTAAGGAAAAAATTGTAAGACCAATGTGATCTAGAGGCAAGCAGTTCCCTTTTACAGATGTGCAAACTGACCTCATTGTTCATTACCTGGTATGAAAGGTGGGATGTGCAGGGCCGGTGTATCTTTTCTCCTTGGTTTTTTCTGGTCTGACTCAACATTCAGGGTGACTTGTACATTTTTCCCTTTTCTTGGCTTCTTTTTGAGATCACAGTCCTTAATAAACTGGTCTGAAAGGTCATCTGATTTTGACAAGATGCAAAGAAAAAAAGAATATTACATAAGTGTCCAGTTATGGACTGGTTGGATTCCAGTTATACCTGATGATAGGAGTAGAAGTCGTGTGGTCTGAAAAAGAAAAGTATTTATTTATTGTGGCCTCTTCTACAGCGGACTTTACATGTATAAATCATGTAATAAAACTAGAATTCTGTAAAATTCCAAATGGAGAGAGCTTAAATGGGATGGATAATCAAGGCAAAGAGGAATTTTAAAGTATAGTTAAGCAAGGCACAGAGTGGGTTTAAGTTACATTTCTGATGGGAGAACAGGTGTCAAATGCTCCTTCCCAATTTCCTTTGCTCAAGCCTTACTCTCTTTGGAGAGCCCAAGGGCCGGTACGGCGCCTTATGCTCTCTTTGGCCTTGTAGTTGGGTTCTCAGAATGTTCCTCACTGCCTTCATTTCTATGACTGGCCAAGTCACACCAGTGATTCACACTTACACTTCAGCATTGGTCTTTTTAAAAAATTTTTAATTTTATATTGGAGTATAGTTGATTTACAATGTTGTGTTAGTTTCAGGTGTCCAGCAAAGTGATTCAGTTATACATATACATATATCTATTCTTTTTCAGATTCTTTCCCCATATAGGTTATTACAGAGTAGTGAGTAGAGTTCCCTGTGCTGTACAGTAGGTCCTTGTTGATTATCTATTTTATATATAGTAGTGTGTATATCAGCATTGGTCTTTACCCTGCCCCCTGGCTTTGCAATTCTCCTATTTGCCCATCCTAACCCCAGGTCCTCGCGTCTTCTTATTCATCTCTTTATTTTCCTCAGTCCCCTTCATTACCTCACCAGAGCTTTTGAAGCCTCGATTCTACATCATGTCCATCAGATGTCATTGTATGTAATTAATTCGATCCGATCACGCCTTGCCCATTAAAGTATTCTCTCTGTTCCATTTTACTCCTCTGTGCTTTGGTTTATGTTGCTGTCCTTTGAGCTTCTCTGTCACTGTTCTAGCATTTGTTCATTCCATAATGATTTATCTCCTGCTCTAGATAGAGCCTTCTTGGAGATTAAAGATTATATATCCTTTTGATAATTTTATTCTTAATTGCCTCTCCCACCAATAAATGCTTGCTGAATGGATAAATAAGTAGAGTGAGACTGATCTAAGTTCAAATCCTGACTCAGTTTCTTGTTAGTTCTGAGAACTTGGACCATAATTTGTTTTTTTTCCCTTTTTTTGGGGGAGGGCTTAATTTCTAGGAACTTTAATATTCTCTCAAATTTTAAGGTGAGGATAATATTAAATTGGTGTGTGTGTGTGAGAGAGAGAGAGAAGAGAGAGAAAGGGAGAGAGAGAACTAAATTTGTTAAGGATGGTAAAGCATTTGATACATTTGATATATTTCATATCCTCAAAAAATGTTCACTCTAGCCATTGCTTACCCCCAATACTTTCCCCAAGGCTCAGAGGAAAGCCAAACCCTCCCACTCCCACCCCATCATTGTCTTTTCTTATTAACCCGAGTCCTGGGTGTCCTTTCTCATTTTCTAAGTATCCACAGCATTTTTACTCATGTTAACACCTTTAAAGGGTGATCTAATGATTACTTATGCATATCTTCTTGGCCCTCTTTTATGACAGGTGTCTTATATTTTATCTCCTTAGCAAAAATGAATAAATATTTGTTGAATGTAGGCTTGAATGAATGAACTCAAACATATTATGGATAAGGAGCTATCCCGTTAGGATTCAAAGAAGGTGCAAGGCAGTGAAGCTATTTGTCTCTCTGGAAACTCACTATGGCCTGGATACTGTCCAGCTAGATTTACAACTATAAATGATGTTGGGGAAATTCAGAGAGTAATTGGATTTTTTTAAATCCCTTCCTCTCTCCCTCCCTCCATTCCTTCCTTCCTCCCTTTTGTTTTTCCTCTCTTTCTCTTTCTTTTGTTTATGAAAATATTCAGGTCACTTTCTTTAAAATATTGTGGATTAAATGTGTCAGACCTTTTCACTTCACTTTTGTGGGTCTAGACATAACCTGTGTCATTCATTCATTTATTTATTCAACAAACATTGATTAAACCTCTACTGTATATGCCGGCATTGAGCTAGGACTAAAAAGAAAAGTAAGAAATGGACCTTGCTTCCAAGTTACTTATGGTCTATTGGACGTTATATCTGGATGATCCTTTGTTTTAGAAAACCCAATACGTGTGAGGAACCAACTATCAGAACTATTTAGTGACTCTATATCATTATGCCTGCCTCATCAGAAGATCATAATAATAACCAAAAACTCAAACAGCATCATTCTTCAGCCATATTTAATAGTAATAAATGTTTCCTTTCATCGAGGAGATTTTAATAATTTCATCCAATCATTTCAATTTAATAAGCATTGATTGAAATTGTACTATGTGTAAGGCATTGGACTGTATGATTTTATGTTTACATGCATGCAAAAAAAGGAGATGAGAAGGGGACTTTATTGAGTACTACTTATGTACTAGGTGATTTCACCTCATTTTAGTGTGTGGGATGGACCAACACCTTTTCTGATTCGTCAATGCCTGTGTTCTACCAGCTGTTAAATATTCACACCATCCTGTATATTATCTCATTTAGTTCTCACACCATGCCCACGAGGAAAGGTACAATTATCCCTAACCTGCAGATGAGAAGACTGAGGTCTAGAAGGCCAGCTAAAAGGCTGACGATTCCACTGCTGTCAGGTTATGGCATCAGGATTAAACCCAGGCTCTTGAGTCTATGTATCTTAATGCCAGGCGGAAAATGTAATTTTAAAAATTTATTACCACAGAGCACAGTTCATTTCCCCCCATATTATCCATGCCATAGACATTTGTTGAATGAATTAAAGTGGCTCAGAATGAGTGCTGCCCAGCTGTGGGGTCTCTGGAAGTACAGGCTGGCTATGGACCAGCCATGCGTCACCGTTCAACCCCAAGAAGCGATTCAGGGCACCGTACAAAGAGCAAGGCATTTCCTTCAATTTTGACTTTTACTTCAATTGCCTTTTCTCCCATGTTTGGAGAAATCCTGAATATAAAATATCTTGATGGTAAATGGGGAGAGGGGAGAGGCAAGGGGAGGCATAACCAAGCGAGGCATAAACAAAGGCTATGAATATGCAAAAGGCCCACCCATCAAAAGTCTGAGTGTCTCATTTTTAGAAATGGGTAGAGGCAGAAATGTTTCTGGTATTTTCATTACAAATGTTATGCAAAAAGTCAGTTCTGGAAAGGAAACAGATTGACAATAAAGCAGAAAAAGGCTATTTAAAATTCTGTCTTGATAGGCAAAGAGAGATATTTGAAATATTTTATTGGCACTGCACATGGGGTGTAAGTGTGCCGGGAAGTACTGGAAACAAGCTATAATGTCACATTCCATTTATTGCCTCAAAAGTGCTCTGCCTGGGGCTCTGTCAGACCCAAAAAAGAGGACAATGCCTTTCCCCTCTTTTTTAATTCTAATGAACTTCTCTACAGTGCTTCAGCTAATATTTACATGGCAGACCCCACAGACCCATGGCTATTTGCCCATCCATCTGGTGTTGGCTGTCATCAAAAGTCACAAACTATCAGGTTTCAGGGGGCTCCCTCTGACTTGCTTGCAAACTGAATGTCAGGGATGCCCCCTTTCTGACTTTCACCATTGACGTTCACACTGGAGCATTTACCTAAGTGGCCACAACGAGGGTCAAGCTTGTCCAGTCTGTCTTCTGAGAGCTCCAGTGGCTGCATTTGCTCAGTGGACATCATCAAAGGAGGGCCCGTGTGTGGATTTCTTCTCCAGCACCACAGAAGTATAGAAACAAGTCCATTAGTACCTCTTTTGTTTATTCACTCACTTGTTAAATAAGTATATCTACTGAGCACTTACTACTATGTTCTCAATTCGATCCTATTTTTAAAGTCTGCTTCTTCTACTTAGCTACTAGAAGCTCCAAACTTAAGATTTAAGCCAAAATAAATGAATCACACACACACACACACACACACACACACACACACACATTATCAGTAATTGTCACGTATCAAATGTTCAATATTTGCTGTCTTTCAGAAGCACTGTGGGAGTTTCAAGAATGCACACTTGTAAAGTCTGAATTAGAAAAGAGTTAGCCGGGAGTTACAGAAAATCTTGATTAAACCTTGCCTGTATTTTTTTCTGTTGAGCTCTGCAAAGTAAGATTATGCCTACTTCACAGATGAGGAAACTGAGGATCAGAACATCTAATTAAGTTATTTAGTCACACATCTATTAAATAGCCAAGCTTGGATCCATCTCCATTTCTGAAGACTTCCACTAGAGACCCAAGACTCTTCAAACAGTGGCTCCTTTGAATCGAAATTGAAACAGGCTTCTGGTTTTCTACCATTACCTTCTTATAACTATGAAGTAATGAGACTTCTTCCCTATCCACATTACAACAGTCATAGAGACGTGGTAGGAAAATATCTAGGTCTTGAAATGGATCTTTATTATTTTCTCCCTAGAGATTTCTGACGTTATAGCAAATCTGTTTCCTCTTCCTCCTCCCCCCATAGGCCCATTTTTCCTAAACCGCAAATCCATTGAATTTTTCAGAGCTATTAGTTGTAGCCATTCTCCAGAAGGAGTAGAAATTCAGAATGGACATGTGTCAGGTCTGAATGAGAAATGCATTAGTTGAGATTTATAGGAAATCTTCATTAGAGTCTGCCTATATTCTGTTTCTTTTAGATAATTTATTACTCATGTCCTACCATAGCAAGAATGGTTAGAGAGCAAAAAGATTAAAATGACCCAACTGGCCCTTTTTTCTTGAGATTCTTGGATCACTGGCATGCAGAGGAACACACAGACCAACTGTGTCAACATTTCAAGCTCACAGAATTAGTTCAACTCAGTTGTCTTCTGAGGAATAAGCCAATGTTCTCTGGGAAGGCTAGAGGGCCTCTCCTCCTACAAGCTGAGATCATTGTGTAGCAGATGGAGCCATTAACGGATTGCTTGAGCCAGCTTTTAGTGTCATTCTGAGCAGACTGACTTCACTGAGTGACTTCAGCAGAAATCAATTCAGACCATTGCTTTTAGCGTTTGTATAGAGACTGCCAACTCCCTGGGACCATAAGGAAGTATGCTGTTAACTTGGGTGGCCGGCCCCTACCTGCTTGCGTGAAGAGGAAAGCTATGGGACCATCATTCAGGATGAGTGGGCTCAGTGTTGGGGTCTGGAGGCAAAGTCATTCAGATATGGCCTGTGTACCTACTCAATCTTTCATCTCTTTGGGCAGAAAGTCATGGGCCCTGTCATAGACTTTGTGCTGAACATCACCCCATGCAGGAACTAGTTAAAATATTCCTTCTCTAGAAGAAGAGACTGAGACTCAAAGAGCTTAACATGACCTACAACTAGTTACATATTTAGAGTCAGTCATCGTTTGAACTCAGGCTTCTTACCTTTTACTCTAGGTCCTCTCTGGCAGGAGTACCCCTCTCCTTCTCTCCAACCTAATGTAAACTGTTTTTTGTACTTGGATCATATGGCTGCTCCTATGTGCTCAATAGCTGGTTTATTTAATTTGAATCTGAGCTTTCAAGTCAAATAGACCTAGGTTAAATTTCAGCCCTTTACCTAAAAGCAGTAAGACTTTGATGAAGTGGCTAAATCGTCATGATGTAGTGAGGGTAGATGGAGCCCAAGTGCAATATAATCGTTTTTGCCCTTTCTACCTACAGCCTATTGCTGCTGTGGTAGAATTTGCCAAGGTGAGCGTCTTCCTGGTGCACCCACAGACTGGTACCCGGGGACATATGGTCCTCTCTGCCCCCATTCTTAGCCTCAGTTTTCTTATCTGTAAAATAGACTTAATAGTAACTATCCCAGAGTTACTATGATGATTAAATAGTAGCTATGTGCTTTGCACATTGTAGGTATTGAGCAAATGTCAGTCATGTAACATTGTCTATACCGTACTAGATAGCTGGCTAATGAAGACCAGCTGACGAACTGAACAATTCTAAAAATCATTGACTCTTTCATTTTCATCTAGGTGCTGACCCATGGGACAGCCAGCCACCATCTGAGCAAATTGGCTTTCACAGTACTGGACTTGAGAGAAAGGAGGCTGCCCTTGAGAGACGAACGGTGCAAGTGTCAGAAGTCCACGGACAAGGTAAGGGTACCTGGTGATTAGTCACAAAACTGACACATGCCTCCTCCCCAAGGTAGCACCTAGTGTCTATGGGGGACACATCACTATTTTAAATCAGTGTGAGGGAAAAAATGATGGTAAGCCTCTGTTTACTAGGAGGCCGAGAGATGATTTTCACATTTGGGATTTTACTTTACAAAAATACTCCATGCTGGGCAGGGATGCATTTTGCCCATGGGATTAGAAGCTACTTTTACTATGGATGATGTCACTACAGTATTCTTGGCTGTAAAAAAAAAAAAAAAAAACCTTCACACAAAGAAAGGAACGAGTACACGGAGGAGAGAGGTATTTGGAGTTTAGCATCACCTTATTAATGATCGTCATTTTATCTGCCTGTTGAATCTTAGTATAAGATGACCCCGTCTCCCTACCCCCTCTGCATTTCTACCCTCAGTGAGAAGGGGTGCTCAGGATAATTGAGCCACTGTAAGTCAGGAGCTAGTCTAATTCTTGAACTAGGAAATGGAGTATTTCTACTTCGTATTCCTGACTCTGCCCATGCACTTCTCTCTTTAATTCAGTCTCCACCCCAAGCACAGCATATGGATGTTGCTTTTGTCATGCTGCCCAGGGAATGTTCCATCATCTCCCCTCAACAGCTTGCTGTAATATGGGAAATTTCTGAAGAATCAGCTCTTTCTTTCGTACCTAAACACCTGGTACCCTGGGTCTTCAGATTCCAACCAAAGGGCTAGGGACTGAAGAGATGCTTTGGGGGTATTTTATAAACTATTTTCTAGTCAAAGATTTGTGATCCTTTAGCATTCTCTTGCCGTTTATTGGTTCAGTGTGGTCTCTGAATTTGAATACTCGCACAGTGACGACTGGGACCACCACTGTGACTGTCAGTATTGGCCCTCTCAACCTCTCCTGAAAAGCCTGGGGCCACATGTATGGTGGAAATCAGTATATTTTTATTATGTAACACCTCTAGAGGAGTCTCAGGAAGCTCCACAATCACAGGCATTACTTCTGTAGCAAAAATATGAATATTCACACTAAATCACATAAATAAAGCCTACAAAATGATTCATACCTTTCATGTCAGGTTTAGCTACCAAATGAATTTATGTTGAACCTAACAACAACAAAAACTTTTGGCTTTCAGATTTTTCCATTAGAGAAGAAAGAGCTGTGGGTCTGTATTACTTTTCTCATTGTTGTTTGAAAGAATGTGGGTGTTTTGTTGTAGCACGTACAAGAGACCAGGTGATGGCATATCAGGGGTTTGAGGAGGTTTTCAGGATCCTGACGCTAAACTCTCGTAACTCCTCTTGGTAATTCTTACATTCCTTTTCTCAGAGAGACACTTGTAAACACAAATGCCACTGAGAGAGGAGATACGTTAACTGATGTCACCACACACAGGGGTTATTAATGATAAAGGTCTCTTTCTCTTTTGAGAACAGGAGAAGAAAGGTCCAGGGAGCTGGGTGCCAGGGAAGGAAGCTGGCTAGGTTGCAGGGCAGGAACGCCAGAGCAGCCTGCTGAAGCCGAGGACACCTTTGAGGGAGCCTGTCTCCACTAGCTCAGTGCTGGTTCCTATTTCAGGAGGACAGTAGTGCTATTTCTGCAGCTAAAAAAGATTGGTCAGTTCACTTTAAGGTCAGAAGCTGCTCTGGGCATGTTGTCCTTTCTCTTAACACTGAGTAGATTTCTCAGTTGGGTGTTAGCATATGTAGTTTAATTCATAGAAAATTCCTCACTGACTGTAAGCATTTGGTGCTGTGAGGTGATATAAGGTAGAAACAAATGCTTGGTTGCTTGTCCCACTCTCTAGCTGGGTGAACTTGGGAAAGTTATATGTCCTCTTGGAAACTTAGTTTCCACATCTGTGAAATGGGCACGATAGTGGCTCTTCTCCAGGGTTGTTGAGAGTATTAACAGTACAATGTGTGTCAAGCTCCCAGCCCAGATCCCAGCACATGCTACCATTTTAAGAATGTCAGTTGCTTTCTTTGCTCTTTTAGTCCTCTGCTTGGAATTACAACATGTACATCTAAATTGAACCATTGGAACCATTTCCTTGTCCCATCTCTGGCCTTTTCTGAAGCTAATGATGAGATAAGAACAATCCAAGGTACAAACCAACTGCAGAACACCCATTTCCAGGCCTTGGCAACATGCTAATACTGATTCTCAGGAGCGAGCTGACACTTAGCCGAGTCATGTGGTATTCTAAAGAATTTCCCCAAATTAGTCAGACCTGGATTTACTTGATGGAATAAAAAGTTAGAAGGTTATGTCCACAGCCCAATGCGGTGTCTGGTTAAAGTAGCCTCTGCTTATGTAAAAATTCACATCTTTTGTCAAATCTTTTTTTAACCTGAGGACTGAATTCAGGTTAAAAGTACCACGTTTTTAAATCAAATTTGTTCATTTAGAAGGCCTAAATTGGCAGTATTCCTCGAGGAATGACTCTTCCTCGAAGTGGGACAGAGAGGGGATTTTTTTGATTAGGACACTCTCCTCAGCCTTGGAAGATAAGCCTCCCTACACTGCTGTGTGAATACGCAGATATTCCTGTGTTCATTATGGAACTTCGCAATTTAATTTGCGGGGACTCTGGTTCCTACACAACTCAGGAGCCCACCTCCCTTGGAAAAAATGACTTGCAAGTGGTGACTCTCCCAGCTCCGCATCCAATTCCGGCTTAGTCTCACTCCAGAAAGCATCGCCATCTCCCACGCCCCCTGTACCACCAGCTGCAACCTTCTTTGTCCCAGCAACCACAAAAGAGCTGTAACTTATTGGAAGCTTGCTTTTCTCACCATAAAAGTTCTCAGAGTAAAAATCCGAAGCACTTACCAGTCAGTGCAGGTGCTGAGATGAGAAGGCAAGTGACGGGGAGGAAGTGTTTCCTCTCTGAAGCTGGGCCGGCTCCTCAGTGGCAGTGGCTGCTGCTGCCCGGCTTCAGCTCCTCTTATCAAGGGACCAGCTGCCGCTGTTGCCATGGGGATGCTCTGTTTCTCAGGCGCCGGGGGCAAGGGGGATGGAGAGGGAAAGAGGACTCATCTCGCGGCCACTGCTCCCTACCGTAATAATTGTCCATTACAAAAACAATGCACAGAGTAGTGCTTTGAGGGCCTGGTATGCAAGGCTGGAGTAGTCCAGACAAACAAGCTAGGTCCTTTAATCCCCATAACAGCCTTAAGCGGTAGGATTTTTTTGGCCTGGCTTTGCAAATATGGAAGTTTAGGCACAGAGAGATTAAGTGACTTGCCCCAAAGGTGCCACAGCTAATTCTGACCCTCAAATCCATTTGAATTTAAGTTCAGAGTACTCTCACACACCACTGTTGCCTCTTGGAGTAGTATGTTGATGAGAAGACGAATAGTATCGCTGACATTTACATAAGGTTTCCCACGTGCCAGGCGCTCCTCTTTACACATATCAACTCTTCAACCCTCATAACAGCTTTGCAGGATACGCTGCTGTCATCATGCCCATCCCACTGATGTGACATTTGGGGCCCAAGTTCTCACTGCTAGTAAATGGTGAGGCCAGGGTTTGAACTGGGCATTGAATGTTAGAGTCCATGCTCTTAACCACTTTACAGTCCTGCTCACCAGTGAGAGCATTTTAGAAAGAAATAAAACATAACAAAGAATGCAGCCCTCACCCTATAGGTGGGGTATGGAGGGCAGGAAAAACTTGCTCCTTCAAAGGAACTAAACCAAATGTTCTAGTATTAGGAATACACATGCACTCCAAGAAAGGCTTAGGGTCAAAGGGTATTTAAGCAAGTTGTGCGGGAGGTGACGTGCTGTCAGATGGAGAGGAAGGGTCCATGTTTCCCGTTCGCTCACTGGAGGAAATGTCCTGTGTTGACTGGAGGAACAGAAGTTTGTAGTCACTGGTTTGGGCATCAAGAGCAGGGACGTCAGTCTGGGAGATCAGGTAGGGATCAGTATAGGCTGGAAGGACTTGAGATCCCTGAGGGTAATCAGGAGGCTACCCACCAATACTGCCCAAGAAATGGGTTCTCCCAGAAGAGGTCTGAGCGCTTTCCAGGCATGTTGTTTTCTTTCCTCCCTGAAGATGCAGGCTGTGCAGGTCCTAAGAAGCTCCTCATTGACCTCAACTACCAGTTAGTTCCCAGTATTGAGTTGGTCGATGCCTCCTTGACATTTGCCAGCATCTCAGTAATAGAGCAAGAACTCATAATAACAAGTTCATCCTGAGGTTGACCCCAAGGGTTAGAATGTCTTCAAATGCCGTGGTAGTGAATCAGTAGAGAGTAGTCTTCCCTGTTTGATCCACCTTGCCTTGGTCCTTATTGGAAGCTCTAGGACAGAGATGAAGGCTGCCAAAAGGTAATGCTCCTGGCTAGGAAGGGAAACGCCTGCATGCTGAGGCAAAGTCCCTAAAAGCGGCTCTCAGTTCCAAACTGCCTGCTTTATCCTCTTACCAGCAGCCTTGTTGGCCAACAGGTTAGCAGCATCTTCATCTCCAAACTTAGGTGGAAAGAATATACTTTCTGCCTAGACTTCTCAATTCTTTTTTAAAATTAAACCTTTTTTTTTTTGGATAACTGTAGACTCACATGCAGTTATAAAAAATAATACAGAGAAATCACCTGTAGCCTTTAAGTAATTCCTTCAGTGTTACCATCTTGCAACACTATAGTCAAATATCTCAACCAGTGTACTGATATGAGCAGTCATATCAGTATCTGCTCATATCAGAGCAGTCCCGTCATCGTGAGCCTGCCTCACGTTAGCGCTCCCCCCCCAACTCTTCCTGCCCTTACCCACTCCTTAACCACAGCAACCACTAGCCTGCTCTCTATTTCTATAATTTTGTCATTCCAAAAATGTTATGTAGCTGGAACTGTACAGTATGTAACTTCTTGAGTTTTATTTTTGTTTGTTTGTTTGTTTTTAACTCGGCATTGTTCCTGGTGATTCATCCAAGTTTTTTCATGTATCAATAATTTGTTCCTTTTCATCACTGAGTAGCGTTCCACGGTATGCACCAAAGTTTAACCATTCACCTGTTGTAGGACATCGGGATTGTACCTGGTGTTTGGCTATTACAAATAAATCTGTTATGAAAATTGATGTACAGGCTTTTGTGTGAACGTAAGTGTTCATTTATCTGGAATAAAGCCCAGGAGTGAAATTCCTGGCTCCTATGGCAATTGCAAGTTTAATTTTATAAGGAACAGCCAAACTGTTTTCCAGAGTGGCTACACCGTTTCATATTTCCACCAGCCATTTATGAGTGATTCAGTTTCTCCACATACTTGTCAGCATTCGGTGTTTAATTTTTTAAAAGTCATTCTCATAGGTGTGTAGCATTATCTCATTATGGTTTTGCTTGCATTCCCCTGTTGAGTAACAATGTTGAACGTCTTTCCATGTGCTTGTTTGCCACCTGTATGTTTCTTTGGTGAAATGTGTTTTCTAATTAGATTGTTTGCTTTTTGTTTTTACTGTCGAGTTTTGAAAATTCTTTATATATTCTAGATACTAATCCTTCTTTACCAGAAATACATTTTTGCAAATGTTTTCTCCCAGTCTATAGCTTATCTTTTCAAACTTTTAGCAGAGTCTTTTGTAGAGCAAAAGTTTAAAATTTTTATCGTCTCATGTATCATTAAATTAACTTTAAAGCATAAAATGTTGAGATTATTTCTGGGGCCCTTCAGAGAAGCTGAACAGTGTTAGGAATTTTAAAACACTCCCGTCACAATTTCCCAAGTTCAAAGGGAACATTTTCAAAGAGAGAAGAGAGTATGAATTCTTTATTTCCTCTTTGGATAGACATGTACTTCTCCGAAGTTCAGGTTGTTGTGGTGGTGTTTTTTCCAGGGCTTTCTATGCGCACTTTAATTGATTATGCCCAACCCCCCTTTTAAGACAGATGTAAGCAGCAACTGAGATGGCAGATGGTAATGTAAATTTATACCTCAGAGGGTTCTAAATAACAGCCACATATGTGCAGTGTTGAAGCCATGGACCCTTGGCCTACAGTGTTCCCAGTGTAAGAGCAAGGAGCCATTGTGTACGTGACATGATTTGTAGGTCCAAGAGCCCTCTGATGAGTGGCTGAATTGGCTTCCGGCTTCATTCCTGATGGATGCCTAATGGTAACTAGCTTTAAATGAACGTATTTTCATTTTAATCACAAATATTCAATCTTTATGAATAAGAATGATCACAGTGATAGACATTTTCAGACAATTTATTTCAGTCAGTAACCTATAAAATGTGCACTTGAAATATTTGCCTTCCAAAATCAATCTAAGGCAGTTTCTGTGTTGATGGGTGTTGGGGCTCCAGCTTTTCAATTAAGAAAGAGAGAGAGAGAGAGAGAGAGAGAGCACTGAATATTTGTAGGCTGGTTCTTATCCCAGAGATCTTGCTGGATCACTTTGGTTACTTGCTTCAACACTCAGAGAGGAGAATTACGGTTTCAGATCAATATCTTCTGGTAAATAAGTGTCTCTGTTTTGCTTTGGGAAGCTTTGAAAACAATTTTAGCTCTTTATAACAGAGGACTGTTTGACTTTATCTATAAGAAGTTCTGATATCATTTATTCACATCTAATTGAAATAAAAATATAGAATACATTTAACCTTCCAGAAATTGTCAAATACTTAATAAGTGCTTATGGAAATAGGAAGTAATATTAATTCACTTCAGGTAATTGTAGATTCACATGTAATTATAAGAATAATATAGTGAGATAGAACCCTTTCTGTATTGTGCTCAATTTCCCCCAATGGTGACATTTTTTAAGACTATAGCACAATATCACAACCGGTTATTGATATCCATACAATTCACCTATCTTATTCTGATTTCTCCTGCTGTGCGTGTGTGTATTGTTTCATACAATTTTATCACCTGTGTAGGTTAGTGTATCTACCACCACTGTCAAGGTACTGAACATTTCCACCACCAGAAGGACCCCTCATATTGTTCTCTTATTTATTTATTTGTTTATTTATTTATTTATTTATTTATTTATGGCTGTGTTGGGTCTTTGTTGCTGTGCGCGGGTTTTCTCTAGTTGCAGCAAGCAGGGGCTACTCTTCGTTGCGGTGCGCGGGCTTCTCATTGCGGTGGCTTCTCTTGTTGCAGAGCATGGACTCTAGGCTCGCAGGCTTCAGTAGTTGTGGCATGTGGGCTCAGTAGTTGTGGCTCGCGGACTCTAGAGCGCAGGCTCAGTAGTTGTGGTGCACAAGCTTAGTTGCTCCGTGGCATGTGAGATCTTCCTAGACCAGGGCTCGAACCCGTGTCCCCTTAAGCACTGTGCCACCAGAGAAGCCCCCATGTTGTTGTTTTTTTTTTTTTTTTTGCGGTACATGGGCCTCTCACTGTCGTGGCCTCTCCCGTTGCGGAGCACAGGCTCCAGACGAGGAGGCTCAGCGGCCATGGCTCATGGGCCCAGCCACTCAGCGGCATGTGGGATCTTCCCGGACCGGGGCATGAACCCGCGTCCCCTGCATCAGCAGGGGAACTCTCAACCACTGCACCACCAGGGAAGCCCCATGTTGTTCTTTTTTAATCACAGCCACCTCCCCACCTCCCACTCCTGTATTCTTTGCCCCATCATAACCTCTGGCCCTCTGGCAGTCACTAACCTATTCTCCATTTCTATAATTTTGTCATTTCCAGAATGTTATGTGAATGGGATCATACAGCATGTAACCTTTGGTATTGGCTTTTTCCACTCAGCATAATTCTCTGGAGATTGTTGCCTGTATATTCTTTTTTCTTGCCAAGAAGTTTTCTATGGTACGGATATACCCCAGCTCGCCTAACCATTCACCTGTTGAAAGATATTTGGGCTACTTTCAGTTGTCATTTATTACAAATAAAGCTGCTATGTACATTTATGTACAGGCTTTTGTGTGAGCATAAGTTTTCATTTCTCTGGGATAAATGCCAAGGGGTACAATTGCTGTTCTGTATGGCATTTGAATGTCTAATTTTTTTATATGCAACACGTTTTATTCCAATCACCTCTCAAAACAGGTTTCAATATGGTGACAACTAAGAGAACACATACACGGGAACGAGGCAGTGGGTTGTTTAATTTTATTAAAAATTACCAACCTAGTTTCTAGAGTGGTTATATCAGCTTACATTCCTGCTAGCAACGTGTGAGTGACCTAGTTTCTCTGCATCCTCACCAGCATTTGATGTTGTCACTATTTTTTATTTTAGCTGTCCTAACAGGTTTGCAGTGATATCTCACTGAAGTCTTAGTTTGCATTTCGCTGATGGCTAATGATGTTGAACATCTTTTCATGTACTTAGTTTGCTATCTTTATATCCTCTTCAGTGAAGCGCCTCTCCATGTCTTTTGCTAATTGTCTAATTAGATTGTCCAATTTTTACTGTTAAGTTTTGAGAGTTATTTATATATTCTAGATATTAGTCTTTTGTTGGATATGTGGTTTGTAAAGATATTCTCATAGTATGTAACTTACCTTTTCATCTTCTTCACATGGGTTTTGCAGAAGAAAATTTTTAAATTTCATGAGTCTTATTTAATAGAGATTCTCCATTGAAACCATCTGGGCATAGACATTTCTTTTGAGAGCTTTCAAATTACAAATTCAATTTCTTTACTGGTTCTAGGTCTACACAGATGACTTATTTCCTGTGGGTTAAATTTTGGTAGTTGCTGGTTTTCAAGGATTGGTCCATTTCTTCTAAGTTATTGAATTATGAGCATAAAGTTGTTTCCTTATTATCTTTTAAGTGGCTGCAGGATACATAGTAATATCCCTTACTTCATTCTTGATATTGGTGATTTGTATCTTCTCTCTATTTTTGTAAGTCTTGCTAGTGGTTTATCAATTTTACTGATTTTTTTCCCAAAGAACCAGCTTTTTGTTTCATTGATTTTGCTCTACAGTTTTCCTATTTTCAGTTTCCTTGATTTCTGCTCTTATCTGTATTATTTCCTTTTTTCTGCTTGCTTTGGATTTATTTTGTCCTTCTTTTTTTTTTTTTTTTTTGCGGTACGCAGGCCTCTCACTATTGTGGCCTCTCCCGTTGCGGAGCACAGGCTCCGGACGCGCAGGCTCAGCGGCCATGGCTCACGGGCCCAGCCGCTCCGTGGCACGTGGGATCTTCCCAGACCGGGGCACGAACCCGCATCCCCTGCATCGACAGGCGGACTGTCAATCACTGCGCCACCAGGGAAGCCCTGTCCTTTTATTAGTTTCTTGAGGTAGGAAATTAGGTTTTTCATTTGAGACCTTTCTTCATTTCTAAGGTAAACATTAATGACATAAGTTCCCCTCTCAGAATTGCTTTACCTGCATTCCACATATTTTGATGTGTTATATTTTCATTTTCATTTAATTCTAGGTATTTTCAAATTTCCTTTGAGACTTCCTTTTGACACATGTGTTAGGTACAGCAGATACGACAGTGAATAAAATACAGTGTCAAAGTCCTTTGATGGAATATGGCAGGGGCAGATGGCCAAGGACAGTCAATTTTGAAAGTTGGAAGATTACAGCAACTATTTACCTACCCTTCTGAAAAAGAACAAAACATTACAATCTTTCTGGAGGGACAGTGTTATATCATTTCGAGAACTGTCAAATTTTAAATGAAACTTTGGATTATTCCTGATATTTTGGTCTCAATGATAACATCTACCCAGGAAGGTGGGTGACTTGGCTTTAAACGGCATGGGTGTCCCTACTTGGTGATGTCAGCTGACCCGCCTGAATGTCTCAGGGGATGCACCACTCGCCTGTCAGGACCTGACATTGCAGCTTTCCTACGGCGCTTGACTGGGTATTTGATCTGTGATACATCCTTGTTTTCCACACATACCTCACCTTTTATCTCACCTTCATCTCTACCTTGATTTTCTCTCATTTCCTACAGCTGATTCAATTCCAAGGCTTGCCCCACCTACATGCATTTCTATCTAGTTTCCAAATCCTGGCCTATAATGGTTTGTCTTATCCAGTAGAGTTCTAGAACCATGAGGTCTTTGAGCATCATTCTCACCAAAGGGGCCATAGTCCCACTGGCCTCAAGTGCATTTTTGACCCAGAGAGTCCCAATCGCACTGACTGACCTTGAGCACCATTCTGACCCAAACAGCCATAGTCACCCTGACCTAACTACCTTTTGTTAAGTTCCCACTTCAGTCTAAGTATGTTCTGGTGAATTCTCATCACAACCCATCAGGTATATGTTATTTTGTGTTACAGGTTTAAAACTTGATTTTCAGAAACCTAGTTCACTTGTCAATGTTGAATAGCTGCCAAAGAGCAAGGGAGTGGTTTGAACCCACAATCTATCTTCTCCAGAGTCAATGTTCTTCCCTTTATCTTGCTCTGTGATGCATGTGACACTTTCCCAGTTGTCTCTGCATCGGTGGTCTTCCCATGCTTCATGCTCTTCTATTCTCTTGCATCAGTGAAGCAGAGAGATCCGACACATCCTTTGCTCCCTCATGAAAACCAAGCTGATTTTATTCTTTTTGAGTAACATGCTCTCAAAGCTGGACATCTGGCTACTGTATAAAATGGTGATCACCACTCAGCAGAATAGCAAGGGAGCCATGTGGCTTTTCTTTGGTTACTAATCCAAAGCTTTCCTTGAATATTAATTCTATCATGGCTTCTCTGATGCCCTATTAAGTAAGTGTATTAAAGATGAGAAACATGCCAAAAATATGCCGACTAATGCAGCTCTAAGTCATTAAGGGCACCCAAATGCTCTCTGGTCACTGGTTACCTCTCCAGCATGCGAGTTTAAATACGCCTGTGGAGGATGAATTCATTGCCCTTTCCCATTCATGCTGCCTTCTAGCTAAGCTATTAGAATTTTCCAAATCTGAGACTTGCCTGGATTCTGAGAGATCTCCACCAGAGGCAACACAATAAGAGAACTGAGCCTAACCCCCACTGCGTCACCAAAGCCTATCAAATGTTACTGTAAGCGTTCATATAAGGCTGCCTTGTTGGAGGAAACCAGCGAGGGAATTGATGTGAGCTACCAGATGGTAATAGTGGCAGACACAACACATTGTTTATGGGGGCTTCTAAACACAGAGGGAGCAAGCACATATATTTTCCCAAAAGGCACACAGAATTTTAAGGTATATGCAATGCAGTTTAAAGCTTTTGTTGCTCAGAGAGAAGTAGTTAAATGAGGGGTTGTCACATTTGAATTGTGCTACGAAAATATTAAGTAAGTTCATTAACTTTCTATGAGCATAAAAAGTGTTGACTAAGGTTTTTATGATATGGAAAAAAATCTTATAAAGTTTTAGGACTTTGCCTCTTTGGTTTCAACTGCATGAAAAATGACACACAATTTAGGAATATGTGAAAGCAAATTTTAAACTCAGCATGTGTTTAAAACAGCGGCTGTAACATCTGCACTTGATTTCAAGGAAATTACGTGCCTCATATTACTACACGCATAAAGCCCAGAGGGAAACTCTCTTGCCGTTTGCCAGTGAGAAGGTCAGCTCCCCGGTTTCTGGCAGGGCCTCCATGCAGAATTTTGGCTTCTTCTCCTGTCTAGTTCACCCTGGCCTGGAAGTGGCAGCTCTAGAATGCCTACGTAGGAGCAGCCCCGGGGTGCACTCTGGTTGGAAGGGGAGGTTAGAGGGTCTGCCTCAAAGCTGCATTTGCAAAGCAAGCACATGGTTATTACTAGATTGTATATTCATTTGTGTTTGGATTGGTGGTACACACTATGGGGAGGCTAAGTCTACCAGCCCTTGTCTCTGCCAGTGCTTCCAGAGAGTTTTTCTTACATTCCCATCACAATCCAGGAAGTTGAAATGATACCAATTGCCTTTAAGGTCAATTTTGAACATCTATATCTAGAATCAAGGCTCACTTGATTTGATCTTTTCTTACCTCTCCAACCTGGTCATCCACTACTGCCTAAATGATTTCCTCCCTGTTCTCCAACATTCTTGTCTCAAGCATATAGTATACTGGAAGAGAAAGCACAAGGTTTGAAATCATAGAGAACTGGGGTTAAATCTGTATCATGTCTAGTTACACTCTGGGTGATCACAGACAATTTAATCTCTGAGACCTCATTTTCCCACCTATAAATGGTGATAGTAATACTTGTCTTATACAGTTCGGATAAGTATTAAGAGCGATAATACCATAAAAGTATCAGAGCTTGGCTCAGAGCTGTCGCCTAAGAAATACTCATCCTCTTCCATTGTCCTTTGCTTCATTTTTTTAATTCTCCCAACCCCAAAAATGATAAAATCAAATTTAATTTTGTCAAATAAGAACCTCCTGGATCAACTTAGACAAAATCTGTATTCGGAGGGTCAGTAGAACTTGGAAAATCATGTGAGAACAACTAGTAAGAGGTAATAACTCCATGACCATTCAAAACTATGTTCATTAAAATCAAATCTGGCGAGAGACTTCTGCTACCAGTTAGAATATAGAGACTTCTGCTACCAGTTAGAATACAGAAAATTGGAAGATCCTCACAATGAGGATAAACCACAAGCAAGATAAGCAAGATATCTTATACTAGCAAGATAAACCACAAAAAATCACAGTTTTTTTAAAAAAACCAATCGGAGAGTTGAGGATACATAGAAAGCTAAATGAGCTAAAAGTCAGAGAGAGTGACTATTTTTTCCAGGATAAAATAGGCTTATGGCTGCCTTTATAGCTGGTGAGGTAAAGGAAGAAAAAGAATTCATTGTAGATAAAGATAAAAAATAATCTTAATGGCTGGGTATGAACTGGAATATGGATTAAAATCCTCAAGAACCCTGGCCAGAGTGAATCTACACCTACTTGCTATTACTTTCCTAAGGGTTTTCGTTGAGTGCAAGAAGTTAGGTAGTATGCTGAGGCTGGGGCAAAGCAGGAGGGCTGAAGGAAGGCAGAGATATCCTCCTCGAGACTCTTAATGCCTTCTCCAAGTTAAGTGTAGTGGTGCATTTCACTGAAAACTGCATGCCACGCAGGAGAACTAAAGGAGATTCCCCTTGAGGCATTTCAGGTCTTCACTGAATGCAGGGCGGGAACCCACTGAATGCAAGGATTAGAGAAGAAAGCCAAGGGAAATCACTCCAAGGCACTCTGGGCCATCACTAAGTACACTTTAGAGATGGTCAAAAGCTAGAATCTGGGCAACAGGATGGAGAAAGATCTCCCAGAAATGCACATAAGAGGGACTAAAGAGCAAAGAGAAGACCTCAATGATCAAAAAGCTGAAAGCAGGGCTGTCAAGCAGAGAAAGGTACCCTATGGTGCTGAAAACAGCAGCTGGAGAGTGAATCTTAAAGAGATCTTGAAATCCCTAATATATGGAGTCCAAGCCCTGCTGAAGGGAAAGTCCTTATCCCACCCTGAAAATATTTGGAGCCAGTGGTGAAGTGAATCTAATGAAAGCTATAACAAAGCCCCAACCCAGCTTAACTTCAGATTAGACTTATTCAGGCTCTCATGCTAGTGCCTGACAGAAGAATCAAAGTGCCCTTTTCTGGGGGTAAATATTATTCACCTCAGTCTCTACAGTTCTTTTGCCCATGTCTGCATACAATAAAACATTCTGAGACACGCAAAGAAGCAAGAAAATATGATCTGTGGAAATGGTAACTGTGAATACACATAAAATACTTTTATTTTTCTCATTTCTTAATTTTTAAATGATAATTGGATGCTGAAAACAAAAAAAAATATTAACAATTTATTGTGGAGATTATAGACAATATAAGACAACAAAAGTTGGAAGGGAGGTAAAGGGAAGCAAACTGTTGAAAGGTTCTTAAGTTATATGTAAAGTGACATAATATCACTTGAAGCTAGACTGTAATATGTTAAAGTTGCATACCATAAGCCATACATAGAGCAACAACTTAAAAAAGAAAACACATTAGCATGTTCTAATAAATCAAAAGTGGTGATAAGATGGAATCCTAAGAAATACTTTATTAATTCAAAAGAAGACAGGAATTGAGGGAAAATGGAACAAAGAACATATGGCATAGAAAATATTAAGATTGTAGAAGTAAAATAAGCAATATCTGTGATTACAGTAAATGTGATGGAATGAATATTAAAATTAAAAGACAGAGATTGTCCAATTGCATAAGAAAGAAAAGCCAAACTATATACTATTTATAAGATACACGCTTTAAGTATAAAGACACAAATAGGATAAAAGCAAGAAAATGGGAAAAATATGTCAGGCAAATAGTTTAAGAAGGCTCAAGGTACAATATTAATATCAGACAAAGTAGACTTCAGGATAAGAAACATTACCAGAAAAAAAAAAAAAAAAAAAAGAAATATTACCAGAGATAAAGAGGGACATTTCATAGTAACAAAAGGGTCAATTAATCAAGAATGCATAAATCATTAGTGTATAGGTACATAATAACAGAGTTTAATAAAACAATAACTGACAGAACTAAAGGAAGAAATAGAGAAGTTCACCATTATAGTTAAAGATTGTAACACTCCTCTCCGTAATTGATAGTACATGTAGAAAAACAATCAGTAGCAATATAGAAGATTTGAATAACAATATCAACCAAATTGAATTAACTGATATTGTAGAACATTCAACTCAACAGCACATCGTTTTCGAGGGCATATGGAAAGTTACCAATATAGACCATATGCGGGACCACACATACACACACACACACACACACACACTCAATTTTTAAGGACTGAAATAATACAGAGTATATTTTCTGGCCTCAGTGGAATAAAATTAGACATAAAAAAACAGAATGTTTGGAAACTCCTCAAGCAGTTGATAGGTAAGACATACTTCAAAATTTTCTGTTAATCAAGAAGTAAGAATCAAGGAGGGCTTCCCTGGTGGCGCAGTGGTTGAGAGTCCGCCTGCCGATGCAGGGGACACGGGTTCGTGCCCCAGTCTGGGAGGATCCCACATGCCACGGTGTGGCTGGGCCCGTGAGCCATGGCCGCTGAGCCTGCGTGTCCGGAGCCTGTGCTCTGCAACGGGAAAGGCCACAACAGTGAGAGGCCCGCGTACAGCAAAAAAAAAAAAAAAAAAAATCCATTCATGGTTCAAAAGAAGGTACAGGGTACAAGGCCAGTACAACTGAGTTATATTTCTGTAATAGGAATGCACATTTGGGAAATAAAATTAAAAATACCATTTACATAGAATCAAATAATGTGAAATAATTTGAGGTAAATTTAACAAAATATGTGCGAGACTTCTACCCTGAAATCTGCAAAGCATTGCTGAGAGAAATTAAAGAAGTCCTAAATAAGTGGATGGTTCTAGCATGTTCATGGATTGGATGACAGTATTGTTAAGAAGTCCATTTTCACTATTTATTTAAAGATTTACCTGAAGGAAAGTCTCATTCAAAATTTGAATAGCAAAAGCAATCTTGAAAAAGAAGAACAAAGTTGGAGGACTTACACTACCTGATTTCAAGATTTACTATAAAGCTACTATAATCAAGGCAGAGTTATATTGATGTAAAGTGGGATTTCACACATTGGCACTACTGATATTTTGAGCTAGATGATTTTTTGTTGTGAAGGTTGTCCTGTACACTGTAGAGTGTTAAGCAGTATCCCTGGTCACTATTCGCTAGATGCCAATAGCAGCCCCCTCTAGGAGTTGTAACAAACAAAAAATGTCTCCAACCATTGCCAAATGCACCCCCTCAGGGGTGGGGCAAAATCACCTTGGTTGAGGACCACTGGTATAGAGATAGTAGAGATAGATAAACTGATCAATGAAACAGACCAGAGAGACCTACACTTTTATCACTGGTTGATTTTTGACAAAGCTGCCAAAGCAGTTCAATCGGGAAAGAAAAGTCTTTTCAGCAAATAATGCTGGAACAACTGGCTATTTACACAGAAAAAAAGCAAACTTTGATCTCTACCTCACACCACACAAAAGCATTAATTTATGATGTATCATAGACCTAAACAAAAAATGCTTAATCAATAAAGATCCTAGAAGAAAACAAAATAGTTCCTTCCATAAACTTGAGGCAGAGAAATATTTTCTAGAAAAGATCCAAAAAGTATTAGCCATAAAATCGGTATTTGATAAACCATACTTCATCCAAAGTAAAATCTTTTGCTCATCAAAAGATGACATCAAGATGGGACTTCCCTGGTGGCACAGTGGTTAAGAATCCACCTGCCAATGCAGGGGACACAGGTTCAATGCCTGGTCCGGGAAGATCCCACATGCTGCGGAACAACTAAGCCCGTGCGCCACAACTACTGAGCCTGTGCTCTGGAGCCTGTGAGCCACAACTACTGAGCCCATGTGCCACAACTACTGAAGCCCACATGCCTAGAGCCCATGCTCCGCAACAAGAGAAGCCACTTCAGTGAGAAGACTGTGCACCGCAACAAAGAGTAGCCCCCGCTCGCCGCAACTAGAGAAAGCCTGCACACAGCAACAAAGACCCAATGCAGCCAAAAATAAATACATTTATATAAAAAAAAGATAACATCAAGAAAATGAACAGGCAGACCACTAACTTGGAAAATATATTCACAAGATTTACCTATGACAAAGGACTCATATCCAGATAATAAAAAGATCTTCTATAAATCAATAAAATGACAAATAACTCAATAAAATTGGGCAAAGGACTTGAGTAGAACCTTTACCAAAAAAGGTAGGCAAATGGCTAATGAGTATATAAAAATGTACGTACTCAACAATGATATATCACTACACATATTAGAATGGCTAAAATTAAAAAAAAGATGAATGACAGAGATGGCAATGAGCGGGGGCCAATGGAATGCTCATATACTATTGGTGGGAGTAGAAAATAAAATATCCATCTTGAAGAATATTTGTTAGTTTCTTATTAAGTTAAAACTCATCTATCCTTTGACTGTAGAATTCCATTTCTAAATATTTATCTAAAAAGCAAAACTAAAACAAGAATTTTCAAGCAGAAGAAAAAATTTCAAACTAGAAACAACCCAAATGTCCATCAACAGGAAAATGGATGAAAAAAATTGTGGCATCCTTACACAGTGGAATGCTATATACTACAATGAAAAGGAATAAACAACTATAACACCAACAATGTAAATGAATCTCAAAACATTTTGTTGAGTGAAAAAAAATCCAGATAATTATTGCATGATTATATTTACATGAAATTCAAGAACAGAAAAATATAATTTAATGTGAAAGAAATCAGAAGAGTAGTTGCTTGTGCTAGATAGTTAACTAAAAATAGGCACAAGGGAACTTTCTTGGAGTGATGTAAATATTCCTACATCATATTTGGGAAGAGATTCTTAGAAGTGGCATAATTAAATTAAAGGGAGAAAACATATGTCATTGTGCACTTTTATATTCACACTGGGAGTGTTAAGAGACTGTCTGTTTTCTAATAGCCAAAAACAGAATAGTTGTCAAACTTAACAGATATTGCCAAAATGATATCTCAATATATTTCTAATTTCTTTCGTTTAAGTGAGGTTGAAGATTCTTTCATATGGTTAAGAGCCAACTGAGTTTCTTTTCTGTGAACAACATTCATATATCTGATCCTTTTCTCAATAGCTTATATGTTAGAGTTATTTCTTTGTCTATGATAGAAGTTACACATACTTTTCCCAAGCTTGCTATTTATTTTAAAATTTCCTTCATATTTTGCTATGCAGAAATTTTTTAAAAGTTATATAGTCAAATATATCATTTTTTCCCTATTGCATCTGGAATTTATATCATAGAAAAGATTCCTCCACTGCCACATTACAGGGGAATTCGACCATGTTTTCTACTATTTTTATGGTTTCATTTTCTGACATTTAAGCATCCGATTCATTTAGAAACTGGTATATCCTAAAAGAAACGGATTCAATTTCATCTTTTTCCATATGACTATCTAGTTATTTCACTTATTTAAAAGTCCACTCCTTCCCTTCACTCTGTATTTTGAGATGTCACTTTTATCATATTCTAAATTTCTATTTGCTTTTGGGTCTATTTCTGCACTTTCTATTCTGTTCCATTGGTCTGTTCTGTCTATTCAGTCACTAATACCACACTGATTTAATAATAGAGGACTTATAATATGCTATAATATATGGTAAGACTATTCCCTTCTCTCATTGTTTTTATTTTTCAGGGATTTTCTGGCTATCTTTGCTTCGAATCTGCTTTTTTTTTTTTGTCCTTCAGGACAGCTTTATAGTTTTTCTCACACAGCTTTTGAATATTTCTTGTAAAGTTTGTGCCTAGGTTTGTGACATTATCTTATTTTTCCTATTGTAAATGGGACCTTTTCTTTCGTTATGTTTTCTAGCTAGTTTTTGTTTATACGTATGAGAGCTATGATTTTTACACATTGATTTTATAATCTGCTATTTTATTAAACTCTTGTGGTTTTTAGCAGTTTTTTCATGATTCTTTGCATTTCCCATATATATATATATATATATAATTATCTCATCTATAAGTAGAGCTAGTTCTACCTCTTTCCTTTCATGTATCTCTGTTTTCTCTTTATTAATAGCATTGGCTGATACAATATGATAACAATGCTTAAGAGTTGAGGAGACACTGGGCATTCTTGCTCCTGACTAGAGGGAAAGTCTAGAAGTTTTCCAGTATGTAGGGTACTATACTGGCTATTGGGTTGAGTTATTAAGAAGGTATCCATTAATTCTTTTATTATCTAGTTTTTTATATAGGATGGCTTCTGAATTTTATCAAATACCACTTCTGCATCTATGGAGGTAAAAATATAATCTTTCTCCTTATTTTAATTAGTATGCTGAATTAATTTTAAAGCCTTTCTAATATTTAACAAATGTTACATTCCTAGGGGGGGCACTTAGTATATATTATTTTTCATTGTGCCATTGAATTCTATTTGCTAATAGTTTAAGATCTTTGTATTGATGTTCATAAGTGAGAATAGTTGTATAGTTTTCTTTTTGGTGTAATCTATTTCAAATTTTGGTGTCAATCTACTCTGTTTGCAAACTGAATTTGGAAGGTTTTTTTTTTTGCTGTGCTCTGAAGTAGTTTAAGTAATATTAGTATTATTTGATTTGTAAAAAGTTCGGTAGAATTTCCCTGAAACTTCCTGGTCCTGGTTCTTATTTTGTCGGGAATCCATAAAACTATTTTCTTTTTATCTTCTATGGTAATTGTCCTGTTTAGACTTTCTGTCTCTGCTGTAGTTAATTTTGCTTCTACATTTTTCTACAAAATTATTCATTTTAATTTGTTTCCAAATTTATATACAGACTTGTGCAAAATTAGGGTAACATTAAAAATCACTTTCCAGTTGAGAGCTGGAGCATGTGATAACTGGATGGGATGCTGGGACCACAGGCATAAACTGGCCTGGATAAGGTGGGACTAATGGTCGATCACCCTCTGCAAAGTTGTTTCTTATGATTTGTTAAAAGTCCCTGATTGAGGTTATTTCTCCTTCATTATTTTCCTATCTTATCCTTTTATTCCCTTTAATTAGTTGGCTTATGGTTTGTCTATTTCATTTATTTTATTAAAAGAAACAGCTTTTGTATTGATCTAATTCTAGTATTTTTCTGTTTTTTAACTCATTAAATTCTGCTTTTGTCTTATTAGTTCCTTCCTTTGGCTTTATTTTGGTTTACTTTGTTCTTTATTCTAGTTTTTGGAGTTGGCACTTAGTATACACACACATTTGTATACGTATGTGCATATTTACTTATGTCATATATATATATATAATTTTCCTCTCATTAGTACCTTATCACAGCTTCTGATGTGTAATATTTTCATTTTTGCTACTTTTAAGAAATTCTGTAATTTTGTTTTGTATTTCCCTTTTGACCTAGGAGTTGTTTAATAGTACGTGTGTGAGTACATTTCTTAAAACTATTATGATTTAAAATTTACATAGTTTTATTCCATTGGAGTCAGGGAATGCTCTTTGCACTATTTCTATCCTTGGGAACTTATTGAGGTTTTCTTTGTGTCCTAAGAAACTGTGGCCAATTTTCCTGAATGTTCCACGTGCACTTGAAAAGAAAACATACTTCCTGTTGTCAGTTTTCAGAGTTTGCGCTGGATGTGTCTCGGACTCTGGTTCACAGTACCTATTTCCACCCTTTTTCTCTGACCGTTTCTGACAGCCCTTGGCTCTGCTGCACTGGTTGTCTCTGGTGCTGTGCCCTTGGCTTCTCTGCCACTGCCCTGTGGAGCATCACAGGGGCCTCCTCAGCTGCTCCGGTACACATGCTAACCTGAAAGCATTATGGTATTAACAAGGCATTAATATCTTCTGAGGCAACTCTCGGAAATGGTAACCAGTGGTTAAATACTCTCTTCCATGTCTCAGGTAGTAGATTCTGAGATATACTGAACATGGCTCTTCAGATGGATACCTCATACCTGTTTTGTTTTGATGTAGATGTTATCAGTGGGTTTTGGTTTTGTTATCCTGTTGCACTGTCTGGTCTTCTTTTTTTTTTTTAATGGGTCATTTAGTGAGATTACACTTCCACTGCTGACATTTTCCCACAGTTTTTCTTTATAAATTTAGCATGTTTGTATCCTTAACCAGTATATTGTTTTTGTGTATTTGTGAGACTTACATAAGTGTGATTATAATGCTGCAATTTGCCTTTAAAAAAAATTTTTTTTGAGATCCACTTGTGAGGTATGTAGTTTTGGGTGTCAATTAAGGACCAGTCAGGAAAACAAACACCACTCTGGGTACATACAAAAGAAATTTAATACAGGGCAGTGCTTCCATGGAGAATGAAAGATCGGAGAAGTCAGGTAGAGGAGGATGAAGCAAGCTAGCCATTAGCAACAGCACAAGGCACTGCTACCATTAGGGCTGAAAGGACATAGGAGGTAGTCTAACCAGAGACCTAGCCGGGCCACCTGATGTGACCTAGAACCACAGCAGGAACTGGATTCATAGAGAAGGAATTGTCTGGTGGAGAATGGCAGAGATGTGGCCTACACTGGGAGAAGTCCATGAAAGCAGAGAAAAAAAGGGAGAAATACCCTGGATTCTCCCTTCCTCCAACTCCTCAGTCTTCAGGCTGTGTGTCTGATTGTCCAGGATGCATATCTAACCAGAAGTCAGTTGTCAAGGGAACCCAGAAAATGTAGTTTGCATGAGAAGGATAAGGAATAGATCTGAATAGATCTGAGAGCAAACAAACGAGGATTAGTTGTAGTTCGTTCATTTTTCACTGCTGTAGAGTATTCCATTGAATGAGTACCCCAGGGTTCATTTGTCTATTCTACTACTGATAAACATTGAATTATTTCTGATTTTTTCCTATAGAAGTAATGCTCCCAGAAACATTCTTTATTCTTATCTCCTGATGCATATGTACAAGATTCTCCCAAAGATTTACTCCTGGCAGCTGAGTATCTGTGGTAGAGTGTGTCCATGTTGAATTATTCTACGTAATACCAGACTCTTTTCCAAAGTGGCTGTAGTGGAATATATTCTTATTAGGGGTGTTTCAGAATTGTGTTTTTTCCATATCCTAATATAATTTTGTATTATCTGCTTTTTAAAGATATTTACCAATCTGATGGGTATAGAATTTTATCTTGTTGTTTTAATTTGGATTTTATTGATTGCCAGTGAGGTAAAATACAGTTTCATGTGTATATGGGATATTAGCCCTTCCTCTTGTTTGTATACTTTGCCATATTTTAAATCCTCCTCCTTTCTATTATTGATTCATATTAGTTAAAAAAAAATCTATTTCAGACCCTAATATGTACTAAGTATATGTGTACCAAATATCATCAACTATTTTGTGAATATTTTCCTCTACTTATCGTGTCTTTTGTTGAACAGAAATTAAATGTGAATTACTTTGGTTTATGGATGTTCAATATGTGTTCTGTTTAAGAAATGCTTTCCCACAAAAAAGGCCATAAGGATATTTTCTAATATTAGAAAATATATTTTCTAATATTAGAAAATATA
>NW_021703776.1:60471454-60490393 GCF_005190385.1 Monodon monoceros | reverse complement strand
TATTAGAAAATATATTTTCTAATATTAGAAAATATATTTTCTAATATGCTAGGGTTGAATGTAGGCAACATAATCTAGGTATTTTAATGGAAAGGAGTTCAAAAGAGGGAGTTCTAACAAAATCTGGAGGCAGTATCAAAATGAAATCTATGATCTAGGGTGAAAAAGCCATAATGACAAAGCTGCCGTGGTCACAAATCAAGCACATCTTGTCTGCTCTGAAGCTGGTGACTGAAGGCTGGAACAGAGCCCAGCTACTGCTACCATCGCAACTGCCCTTCACGTCAGATGGGCAGGATGCTTGCTGCATTTTCCATCGTCTTGCTTGAAGCAGAAAACAGCCTAAAGCAGCAGGTGGGTGGCCTTGGCCTCATTGCCACTTTCTAAATCTCATGTGAGCACACCTATTTGATGAAACCTAATTTGTATCCTGGGCCTTAGCTACTGGGAGTTTGAGAAATGTCTTTTTTTTTTTTTTTTTTAAGATTTCTGCAGTGTAGGGTTACACATCAGAAGAAAGTAGAAACGGATTCTGAGCATCAGTCGACTGCATCTCACACCTCCTCTAAAACTTTCCCAGCTCTGCCTTCCCATTTAAGTCCTTAATTCATCTGGTTTTATGTTGTCAGGAAGGAATCTTATTTTATTTTATTTTTTCCACACGGATAACTGATTGTCCAAGTACTATTTCTTGAAAAGTTTGTTGGTCCTCCACTGATATGAGACGCTGTTTCCATCGTAAGTGCAGTTTCTGCATACTTATGGGTTTGTTTTGGGGTTCTTTATTCTGTTTTTTGGGTCAGTTTTTCCATCTCTGTAACACCACATTATATTGATTAGTATATCTTTATATTTTTCTTGATATCTAGCAATATTCCCCTGATCTTGATCTTCTGCAGAAGTGTTTTAGATCTTCTTTGGGTTTTTGCTTTATTTTTTCATTCTAACATTTTGTTATGTAAATTTCCAAACATAAAAAGTTGAAAGCATTTTACAGGGGATAAACATATAACTACAACCCAGGTTTTATCATTAACATTTTACTATACTTGCTTAGTGTATACCTATTCATCTACTCATCCCTCTAACTTTTATTTTTGATGTATTTCAAAGTATGTTGTAGACGATAACAGCCAAAACTGATGAATGATGGAAAAAAATCAAAACAGTGATTACTTCTGTGCAGGCTGGGGCAGGGCTGACTGGGAAAGAACATGAGGGAACTTCTGAAATGATTGTGATATTCATTATCTTGATATTATCTTGAAAAATATCTTGAGTTGCACAGGTGTACCCATTTGTCAAAAGTTGTTGAATGGTATATTTAAAATTGATACATTTCATGATATGTTTAAAGGAAAAAGACTGAACACAGCTCTTGTGAATGAGATGCATACTCCTACAACAATTAGTTCTGGATTTTCTTCTAACTGCCCACAATGGTGTTTACTCCCTGCCCTTCCGGCACATCAGACTCTTACCTTTTAAAGCTCTGTGAGGCACTTCACAAGCTGAGAGTGTAATTAAAACTTCAGAGCCTGATATTATTATTTAATCAAAACCAAAACTACTGGTGGGAATGTACTGATGGGCAATGAATGGATTTTTAAAATAAGTGATGTTGAGGCAACCACGTATCAGTTTGAAGAAAAAGAGAACTAGTCTCCTGCCACCCACCTTACACCAACATAAATTCCAAGTACACTAAATGTTTAAAAAGTACAAACATTAGAAGAAAATGCTGGTGAATATTTTATAATATTTGAATGTGAAAAATCTTTCCAAGCTAACTAAAGCAGAGGCTATGAAAATAAAGGTTTATATAAAATTTAAAAACTGATGTAACATAAAAACTCACAATCAATTTGCAACATTTATGTCAAAGATTGAATCTCCTTACCCTATAAAGAGTTCTTACATATTAAAGAGAAAGAGATATTTTCCCCTCCCCAAAGACTGAATATACAAACAAACAACATACATTAGAAATAAAAAAAGAACTCTGACCCACAGTCTCTGCAGCAATCAGCACAAAATGGCTGTAAGTTGATAATTACTGTCAGCTTTCCTAATTTTTACCCCCGTTCCAACTCAGGACCAACCAGAGAAAGTTAACTATTCTCCCCAAACCAATCATATAAACTAGCTCCCATCCAGTTAGTTCATTTCCAGCTTCCCCATGGCAACAACTTGCAATCACAGCATTCTTGAAGCCTTCCATTCATTTCACTATAAAGCTTTCCCACTCCCCTGCTTGCCCTAGAGTCGGCCAAACACAAGCACTGCTAGCTGACTCCACTGTTACAGCAGGCTCTGAAATGAATAGTCTCTGCTTGTTCTCAGTTGAGTGCTCCTCACTTACTTCCGCACTCCCAAACATGTGCAAAGAATATGAATAGGCAATTAAAAACCAAGAAAGAAAAAAAAAGAATAAAAGAAAAAAAGTCAGAAGTATATGTAAATATGTTTGATCTCACTAATATTCAGATAAATGCAAACCAAATTCATTTATCAGATTGGTAGAGTTAAATGAATGATAGTGATTTGTGAAGAGTATGGAATAAGGGTCATTGTTGGTGAGTTTACCTTTGTGTTGAAACTGGGATAGTTTGGCAATATGTATCTAAATCTTTAAAAATGTTCACATTTTGACCCTGAAATCCCACTTTTATTAATTTAATCTACCAAAACTGTCTGACCTGTGTAGATACCTGACAAAGATATCTTTTCATTGTTAATAAAAAGGAAACATGAGAAGCTATCGATGTATCAACATGGGGAATTAGCAGTATTGGAAAACAATTATAATAGGCTGTGATGCAGTCATGAAACAATGTTCATGTTTGCAATTGTGTAATTTTTTGAAAGATCATACAATGTATTTCCCTTCTTGGTAAAGTATACCTCCTGCCCCCTTGCCAAGCAGTTTTTTTGACATGAACACTTGGTCCTGAGTCTGAGGCTTCTGGCCCCAGGAGAGGGGAGGACTGATAAAGCTTAGAACATAGAAGTCATAGCTCAGCTTTGAGCATTTTAAAGTCCCTATCAAGAGAAAAAACATAAAAACAGGGCTTTAGGAAAGAAAAATAATAATTTTCTAGAAAATTCCAAAATTTTTCACAAATCAAGGATCAATCCTCGGACCATGAAAAAATGGAGGTTATGATAAAAGGAACATTCTTATCACACAAGCACAAAAGCCCTTGTGGAGTCAGGGGTAGGAGAAGCTAAGAAAGAGATAGAAAGAGGGAAATATTTTAGTTTTAGTGTGGGTTTTGTGGCCTAGTTCTGTGTGCTGCTAGATCCTTGTTAGATCTCTGGGATTCCCTGACAGAGGTATGGGAATCCCAGAGCGAAGGGGAGTCATAGCATGCTTCCCATCCGAGCTTCTGGTTGAGCATCTCTGTGTCTGTCCCATGGCTACATGGGGTGGGCATAATAGAAATGCCAGCATGGTGGACTTAGGTGGAGAGAGGGTCTGAGACAGGGTCCCATGATTCCCCACAGCCTGGGCACGATGTTGAGGAGAGCTAGATATTCCAGTGGGCCCCAGTCTGGCGATGAGGGTGGTGGTGTGGAGTGGGGAATGCACAGCAGATAGCTGACTGTTGAGAGCCAGTGGACCTGTGAGGCTATCACCATGGCACAAGGCAATGAGTGACCAGTGAGGTACAATAAGATTTTGTAACAGAGGTAGTTGTATCGTCTCATAGCAGTTTATATACAGGGCTTGAGCCTGAACTTCTAAAGCTACCTGTGAGTCTACTTTAAAGCATAACTTGAATTTTCTAGAATCTAAGCTGTAATGGGACAACAGTTACCAGAGAGATTAGGAGCAAAATATCACAGGGAGATATGCAGGATCGTAAAGGAGAGAACATGGAAGAAAATTGCACTGAAGCGGGGGCAGGTTTAGAATTGATAAACAGCCTCTGAAATGATCGTTACAGTCACCAGTGCATGGGTATGGCTCAATTTTATGGAGAAGTGGGCATGTGGTATATGAATGTTTGGAGCTGCCTGAAAGACAAGGTGTCAAATCACTTTCAAGGTTGATTGGCTCCTGACATAGAAATATCTGGGTCAAGCGAAAGAGATACCTTGGGACCTGTCACGGTATGGGAGGAGGGCTGGAGGAGTCCCAGATGAGAGTTACACATTCCAAGGTTGAGCACAGTTCTCTGCTGAGCAAATCTCTTCTGTGAGAAAAACTGATGAATTTGAAAGGATGGGGGCTGGAGAAAAGAAGGGGCGTTTTTAGGCTTTTATTTTTTAATTATATTTGCTAATCAAAACGTCTGTAGGCTGCAATTTAGCCCTGAGGAAAGTGCCCATTGAAAATTGTGTTGAATAGCAGACCTCAAATCTCATTATGTGAGTAATGGTCTAACAAAGCCTGCCTATTCTTTACCACCCACTTGAGCTTGCACGAGGGAAACAACCCCTAAGGCAAGAAGAGGAGCCTAATGCAAACGCTGTTTTTCTACAGATGCCTTATTGTTCCTTTGCCAAAAATATCACTGAAGACTAGTTTGTTTGTGATGTAGGAAAATCATTTGGCTGCTGTGAGCTAGAAAATTGGTGTGGAAAGAGTTGTCATGGACAAATTAAGTGGCCTATGTTTTACTTTGACAGTGCTATTTGGAGTGAAAAGCAGGTTTCCATACTAAATTGGGATAATGCCTTCTTTATAAGGATTAATTATATAAGAGTTTAAAATTTTCATTATTAATAGATTGCTCTCTTGTGAGCAGTGACTGTATAGCTTGTTTGAGGTACTAAAGGTTAACAGTGGGTCAAATATTCTGGATAGTATTCGTTTTCTGGGGCAACTCATGAAAATTGTTCTGCTAAATATAAAGTGACTTTGCTGTTTATGATAAAGAGAAAAGAAAGGAAGGGAAGGGAAGAGAAGGGAAGGGAAGGGAAGGGAAGGGAAGGGAAGGGAAGGGAAAGGAAGGGAAGGGAGGGGGAAGGGAAGGGAAGGAATCTGACATTTCTGAGTGTTGCTCAAACTGCTATGATAGGTCCTGGCAGGTCTGCCTGCTTCCTTTCGCTCCCCCTGAGTCAATAACCCACAAGATAGCCAGACTAATCTTCTTAGTATGTTTTGCATCCTGTCACTATCCTACTTCAAACCCTTTGATGGCATTTCATTACATTCAAAGCAAAATTCAGAAAGATCCTACCATGGCTTGAGACCCTTCTGACCTGGTCCCTGCTTCTCCCTCCTGGACTGGCTCCAACCTTACTTTCTCTCTGTCCCCTAAACAGTGCAAATTCATTCCCAGCCAAGGTGGTGTACTTGCTGTTGCCTCCCTGGAAACACTGCCTCAGGTATTCATGATTACTTTGTTTTTATTTATTTATTTTGCTTTGCTACCTTTTTAACACTTCATTGAGTTATAATTTACGTACAGTTAAAGTGAACAATTTAATGGTTGTTAGTATATTTACAGAATTGTGCAACCATCACTATAATTTCAGAATATTTTCGTCACCCCAAAAGAAATTTTGTTCGCATTGGCAGTCACTTTCATTCCCCTCCCCTGCCACCTCATTCTCCAGCTCTAGACAACCACTAATCTACGTTCTGTCTCTATAGATTTGACAATTCTGGACATTTTATATATACAAGATCATATTGTAAAATATATGGTCTCTTGTGACTGGCTTCTTTCACTTGGCGTGATGTTTTGGAGGTTTATCCTTGTTGCAGCATGTATCAGTACTTCATTCTCATAGTGTTTTATTGATTGATTACATAAATGCACTTATTTGAAATTTCATTGTTTCTGCATATTTGTTTACTACTCCACTGTCTATTTAAAGGGCACATACTCCCACTCAAGAAGTCCTTTCATTTGATGTATATAGATAAACATACTCAGCAATCCCAGGGGGGTGAGTAGGTGGAGAAGTGAAAATCTGACAAATAATTTATCTCTGTGGAGGACTCAGGCATATGTGAGCAAGCTCAGATGAGAATCCTTCCCCACCTCCTCCACTATTGTATCTAGGGAAAAAACCTGAAGGTTAGGGAAAAAAAAACACTTGGATAGGGTGCCCCTTGTTTGTAGTTGTTAGGAGCTTCTTTGTCATGCTAGGGCGGGGGGGGGGGGGGTTGCTCACCCAACCCAGGTGAAGGTCATTTGACTCTTTGGTAGAAAGTACATAGAAAGTATGCTTGTTGGACTTATATCGACTAGGGCCATGGGATTTAACAACTCTCTACAGTTAGATGTAAGTTTATCAGAATCTGATAAAATACAAATTATTTTATATCCGATAACAAATTCAAATAATATTTATCCAGTAGAGGGACTTCCCAGGTGGTCCAGTGGTTAAGACTTTGCCTTCCAATGCAGTGGGTGGAGGTTCAATCCCTGGTCGGGGAGCTAAGATCCCACATGCCTCGGGGCCAAAAAACCAAAACATAAAGCAGGAGCAATATTGTAAGAAATTCAATAAACACTTTAAAAATGGTCCACATCAAAAAAAAAATTTGTCTAGTAGAGAAAATAACCCCCCCAAATATGATTTATTGCTCTGTAAGACATTACCAGTCTTTTACTTAAAGTAGAAATTTTATCAAGTATTTATTTGTCTTACACTCATTATATAAACAAACCTTTCTCATGTTACTATTTATTGTTTTTTGTTTCTTTTGGCTGCACCGGGTGGCATGCGGGATCTTAGTTCCCGGACCAGGTATCGAACCCACACACCCTGCAGTGGAAGCACGGATTCTTAACCACTGGACCACCAGGGAAATCCTCGTGTTATCCTTTAAATAAACTCTGTCATCTTCCTAGTTCCCTCCTTAATGAGTACAACAAAACTTCAACAAATTTTCATTATGTATTTGAATGTAATGTCTTTTTTCTATAATCTTTTGGAAAATGACACACTTCACACAATTAACTTAAGACTGTAGTTTGTATGGATACGTTTGATTGCACTAAGAGAAAATCAGCTTTGGCATACAGACCTGATTCTGTTCGTTGGAAGGACACTAACTGCTTTTTAAAGTACGGTTATTAAGGTATAATTTACATACAGTAAATTCACCATTGTATGGTGTGAAATTCTATAATTTTTGACAAATACATTGTCATATTCCGTCACTACAAGTCAAGATAATAGAACATTTCCATCACCCCCAAATTCCCAACTTAGCTCTTTTGGTAGTCAATGCCCAGCTTTCAATCTAGCCCCTGATAACCACTGGTCAGTTTTCTCTCCCTATAGTTTTGCCTTTTCTATAATGTTATATGACTGGAGTCATAAGAGTATATAACTTTTTCAGTCTGGCTTCTTTCAGAAGCATAATGTGTTTGAGATTCACTCATGTTCCTTTTTATCGCTGAGTGATATTCCATTGTATATATTTATAGTAATTTGCTTTTCCATTTACCGACTGATGGACATTTGGCTTTTTTTTTCTAGTTTTGAGAGATTATTAATAAAGCTGCTATAAACATTAATGTGTAGGCTTTTGTTTGTATATTTGTTTTCATTTCTCTTGGGTAAATACCTAAAAGTAGTAATTTCTGGGTTGTATCATAAGTGTATGTTTAATATTCAAAAAACTGCTACACTGTTTTCAAAGTGGCTGTACTAGTTTGCATTCCCATCAGGAATGCATGAGATTTTCAGTCGCTCTGCATCCTTTCCAGTACTTGGTAGAGTCAGTTTATTATTAGTATCATTGTTATTATTATTAACACCATCCTAATAGGTGTGTTGTAGTATGTCATGTGGTTTTAATTTTTTCATTGCAGTTTGAATTTGTCTTTCTCAATACTTTTTTTATGTGCTTATTTGCATTCATATGTTATTTTACTGAGGTATCTGTCTAAATATTACGTCTTTTTGAAAAATTAGGCTGTTTGTTTTCTTATTATTGAGTGATGACAGTGCTTTATATATTCTGGATGCCAGTTCTTTATCAGATATGTGTTTTCTAAGTATTTTCTCCCAGTCTATGGCATGTCTTTTCATTTTCTTTCTTTTTCTTCTTATTCTTCTTATTTTTATTTGTTTATTTTAAAATTTTATTCTGGTTGGGTGCTAGTATTATTCCCTTTTTTAAAAAATAAACTTTATTTTTAAGAGACATTTTAGATTTATAGAAAAATTGTGAAGATAGTACAGAAAGTTCCTATATGCCAGAACCCAGTTTCCCCTATTATTAACAGCTTACGTTAGCATGGTATATTTCTTAAAATTAATGAACCAATGTTGATACATGATTATTAACTGAAGTCCATACTTTATTCAAATTTCCTTAATGTTTACCTGATGTTCCTTTTCTGTTCCAGCATCTCATCCAGTATACCATGTTTACACAGTCATCATATTTCCATAGGCTCCTTTTGGCTGTGATAGTTTCTGAGACTTTGTTTTGATATTCTTGACAGTTTTGAGAAACACTGATCATACATTTTGTAGAATCTCCTTAAACTAGCATTTTTCTGATGTTTTCCTTATGATTAGATTGGGGTTATAGGTGGAAGGAAGACCACAGAAGTAAACTGTCATTTCCATCACATCATTTAAGGCTATACAATACCAACTTGCCTTATCACTGTTGAAGTTGATCTTGATCACTTGGCTGGGGCAGAGTTTGTCCGGTTTTTCCACTGTAGAGTTATGTATTTTCCCTCCTTTCTGTACTGTGCTATTTGGAAAGATTTTATTAGGCACAGTCCGTACTTGAGCATGGGGGAATTACAGTCCACTTCTTTGGGGATGGAGTATCTACAGACATTATTTGAAACTCTTCTACATGGGAGATTTGTCTCTTCTCCCCATGTACTTACATTTTAATCATCCACTTATATCAATGAGGACTCATGGAAATTTAGTTCATACCTTGAATAATAATCCAAGATGACTTTATTTTGTTGCTTAAATCGTTCCATCTTTTGCCATTGAGAGCTCTTACACTTGGCTCCTGTGTCCCTTTGACATAATCCCTACTGGATTGTTTTTGAACTTCCTTTCTGGCATTACAAGTTAAGCCAGGCTAAGCTTGTATATTTCCTACCCCAGTCCTAGAATCAGCCATTTTTCCAAGCAGTCCTATTTTCTTTTATTTGAGGGTGATGTTAGAAACTAAGGTCTAAGTGCTAGGTGTGATTGATGCTACTGCAGTGTCCTTACTTCTAAGTCTGTTCAGCTGATAGGGCAAGAAAATATGTATATTTTCATGTACATTTGTAAGGTATATTAATTGGTAGTTTTTCTTTTGGAATATCTTTTTAAAATTTTGATATCAGGTTATAAAGTCAATACATAAACATTAATAGCCTTCAATATATATAAACAAAAATAATTTTCCTCCCAAGCTCTGTCACAGGGAGACATTCTTGTCTCTCCTTGGGGTGAGGTGGGAGGTTCTCTCTCCTCAAATTTCAAGTTACTTGGTTGCCCTGTGATCTCAGCTGTATGATAGATTTACAAAAATTATGATTTTTATCTAGCTTTCCTCATTGTTCATTAAGAGTGGTCCAACTTTATACAGTCTAAGGAGAAAGGGATCTCTCAAAAGTTAATCTATAATGTAGTTAGTTATTTTTGAATTCAGACATTTCACATTTCATAGGAAAATGAGTTACAAGCCAGGGAATAAATTCCTCCACATCCCATTCTCTACTGCATCCACAAGACTACAGCAGAGGTCTGCAGGATTTGGGGGAACACCAGGGTACAGGTCAAGACTGAATAATGCAGACTTGGAGGGGAGAGAGGATCCTTAGGTGATATCAACATCTGTAAGTAAGATATGTGATTTCTTGAAAAAAGGTACTGCAAATTCTCATGAAGAAGGTTTGAATGAGGCTCTGCGTGAGAAAAAATCAAAGCCTGTGGGCAGGTGGGCAAGGATACCACCTGGAAGGCATCCAATGAAGGGACCTTCTAAGAAGTGTCTAACTTATGAGGTGCTTCTCCTTTGGGCTAGAAGAAAAGTTAAACTCAGCATGCATGTTATAATTATTTTCCTACAAATATAATTCTCTATAAATTACTTATACTAGTAGTTCTCAACCCTGTGTACCTATTAAAATTACTTGAAGCACTTTTATAAAATTCCAGTGCCCAGGCCCCATCCTATACCAATTATATAAAAATTTTTGTGGGGACTTCTCTGGCAGTCCAGTGGTTAAGACTCTGCACTTCCACTGTAGGGGATGCATGTTCGATCCCTGGTCAGGCAACTAAGATCCCACATGCTGAGTGGTGTGGCCAAAAAAAAAAAAATTCTGTGTTTTTTCCTAGGCAATGGCAACTTTTTGAAAATTCTTAGGTTATTTTAATGGGCCTCCAGATTTGAGAATCACTGACCTAGATGATTTACTATAATCTGAAAATCTCATACAGGCATGGGATTCAAAAGTAAAGGAAACCTGTCCATACGAAATCCTGATTCAAAGGAGGCCCTTGGGAGGAAGTAGCTTTACAATAAGGTAATGAATTCCATGTGCTGGTGAAGCAAGCAGGGGCTTGGGGTGGAGGAGAAATCTTTGAGGGGGATTATATAATTTGGATCCAGGTTTGTGATTCTCCAACCAAAAGGGAACTCCTCTAATTTAAAAGGAGATGTAACCCTGAAGTAAGAAGAAGAACACTGTTACTTGGGTTGCATTAAAGACTTGCCTCGTTGTCCTAATATTTTTTTCTCAATCTCCCCGCTGTCTGGTACAAATGATGATCCCAGGCCCAGAAACCCTGCTGTTAATAGGGAATTTTTGAAAAGTATAAATAAATAACATAGACAGGTTTTTAGCTATATGTTTTTTCCTCCCCAAACCAAAAATTCCTTGACGGATTAGACTGTGTCTCATCTTTGTTTATCCAATGTTTATTAGTGTTGATATATTGATTAGTTAATTAGCTAATCAACTTTCTTGTCTATTCACTCATCAACTTTTTTTTTTTTTTTTTTCATCAACTTCTTTTATGAACTGATATCACGCCAGGCAGTGTTTTAGACCTGGAGATAGGATATGGAAAGATGACAGACAAGTCTCTTCCTTATGAAGCTTACATTCTAATAAGGGAGATAGCCACTAAACAAATAAAGTAATAAAAATCCAGGTAATAAATGCCATGAAGAAAACAAAGAGGATAAGTGGATAGAGAATATACAGAGATGTGTGTAGGAAGAAGCTCTATTTTGGATAGGGTTGTCATGGGAAAGCTTTCTGTAGAGTTTGCATTTGAACAGAGATTTAAATGAGAAGGCACCAGCCATATGAATATCTGGGGAAAGTGGACTAGCAAATGCAAAGGGGGAACAGCAAGGGAAATGCCCTTGAAGTGAGAATGACCTTAATGTGTTCAGGAATTAGCAAAAATATCCATGAAGTTGGATCATAGTGAGAGAGGCAGAGAGTGGTATGAAATGAGGTCATAAAGGTCTGCAGGGCTGGGTCCTGTAGAGCTTTGTATATATTGGTAAGGAGTTAGGGATTTAATTATAAATATACTGAAAGCCATTGGAGATTCTTATGCAGAGAAGCAATCCATCTGATTTATGTTTTTAAAAGACAGTACTGGTTATTGGGTGGTAAGTGGATAACTTCAAGAAGGAATTAGATATTATTATGATGTTCCATTATGAGAAGAAATGTCTTGGTTAGGTGAGGTAAATTGAGTGTTCCAAGACCCAGAATGGAAAAATATTCCATTCAACTGTAGCTCTGGGATACCATCATGATCTAAAAGGACTCAATTAGTCTCTTTGAAAGGAAAAGTTCCTTTGAGAGACAATTCCTGTTGGATGATGTCCCATGTTATTGGCAAGAGTTTATAAAACATCTTTCCTTCAAACCATCTCAGACATGGTAATCCAGGAGGATTCAGGTACTGCATCTTAATTGATGTCATCATAAACTGTTGCATCTGGTTGCTGCAGAGGCAGACACATGAGTCTGTGTTCCATACCTATGGTAACTGGAACATCATTTTCTATTATGTTCTATTTTGTTCTGACAGGCAAATGATTAATTAGCACAATCAGCGTCTCTCCTTGAAAAGGGCCATGGATCAGCATGTTCCCCTCCATCATGTAATTGAATCAGGGCCCACACACCTGTTTCCACTTCCTTTAAACAAACACCTGTCCAATAACCAACACAAAGCAATATTAAATCTCAACCTGCCTTGTGCATAAGTACATCTTTCAACTTGACCTAATCAATGCTGAAAGCTAGGAAAACATGGGTCTCAGAGAAGACTGTTGCCTGATCCTCACATGTAACCAGAGCACCTGCAGCTCTGGCCCCACTCATAACTACTTTGCGGAGTGATTCTGGAATCAGACCAGCCTAGGATCATACCTGGTTTTCCAGTTGTGTGACACTGAGCGATTCAGTTAACCCCTGTTAAGTCTCTATTTCCTCATCTTTAAAATGGGGTTAATGACGTTTATCACAAATGTTTTGTCATTTTTCTATACGTTAAGTCACGCAAGTAAAAGGTTTAGCACAGTATTTAGCACATAGTAAGCAAGTGTTAGCATTTTTTACTATAATAAGATAATATTAAAAGAAATTAGGTTGAAAATTTTCAGCTCTGGTTAAGATAGGGTAAATGCATGCCACCTTCTCTTTTCCGCTGATTACAACTAAAAGTCCTGGACAGAATATATGAAGCAACTATCTGAGGACTCTGAAAAGTATACAACAGCAAGTTAACTGGGGAGGAGAAAAAAGCCACGAAGAACAACAGCTATGAAGATGAGTTCCTGCTTCTTCTTTCCTCCCATACTTCCAGGCATAGGTTCAAGGACTGCTTGAATCTTGAGACTGTACAACAGGTACTAACAGAAAAAGTTGCACGAAAAGTCCTCTCTCTTGGGCCAGAGGGCTGGGAATGGGGCCCATGGGAAGGAAAGATTTTTTACCTCTCTAAGCCCTACTTCAGTAATGAGGTGGCATTCCCATGGCGGTGGGAATTGCAGCAGCAGTGAAGGCGGCATCATGGGTAGCAGCTACAGCAGCAGGATTTCTGCAGGCTCCTTTCTCTTGCTACTTTGCCCTGAGGTAGATCCAGTTTCAGGAAGTTCATTATAGTACATGGATGCTAAAACCATGGTTTTCTAGGCAGAGCCATGAAAAGGAGTCCATAGGAGTCAGAGAATGTGGGGGGATTCATAAGGGGGAGGTAGCAGGAGAAAGGGGTCCTTTAAATCTGTGTATAACGTTTGGGCTCATCATGAGTTGTGCATGTACAGAACTTGACATAAGCAACATAGCAAAGTCTCTGAGAACTGAACTACAGTGTAGACCACCGCCCTGGTCTCAGACTGAACCTGGATGGTGCGTGCACGGGTAGGCCGGATAGTACAGAAAGGCTATGAAAACTGAATTCACAATAGAGCTACAGCCTGCAGGTGGGTCAGGACTGTGGTCTGAACCTAACTTTAGAAGGTTAATTGCCTACTAAAGAAAACAAACAGAAAAATAACACTCAGAAATTTTTTAACGTATCCTATATTCTCATAGCATAATATTAAAATGTCCAGGATACAGTCCAAAATTATTTGACATACAAAGCACCAGGACAATGTTAACAATCTTCAAGGGAAAAAGTGATCAACAAATGCAAACTCCAAAATGACCCAGATGTAGGAATTATCAAATATTTCAAAACACCTCTTATAGTGAAGGTTCATGCAGTAAGGGTGAACATTCTCAAAATGAACAAAAAGAAATAGAAGGTATGCCAAAGAACCAAGTGGAAACTTGAACTGATAGATACAATAACAGAACTAGAAAGTCCACTGGAGCACCTCAAAAGCAGAACAGAGATGAGAAAAAAAAGAACCAATGAGCTTGAAGTTCGATCAATAAAAATTATCCAATCTGGAAAACACAGAAGAAAAAAAAATGTTTGATAAAAAATGAATGGATCCTCAAAGAACTGTGGTACAATATCATAAGTTCTTATATACTGTGATTACAGTCCTGGAAGGAGAGGAGAAATAAATTGGTGCAGAAACATGTGAAGAAATAATGGCTAAAAATTTTCCAAATTTGGTAAAGGCCATATATTTGCAGATGCAAGTTCAGCAAACTTCAAAAAGAATAAACTCAAAGAAAACCTGCTCTTACTCTTCATAATCAAAGGACAAAAAACCAAAACAAAGCAAGAAATCTTAAAAAGACCATAGAAAAGCAATACATTAAAAAGGGATCAATGACCCAAATGATGGCAGATTTCTCATCAGAAACCATGGAGGCAAAACAAAAAACAATAACAAAACACCAGAGGAATAACATTTTTTAAGTGCTGAAAGAAAAATACTGTCAATGCAGATTTTCATGCCCAGTGCAAACAGCACTCAGTAATTTTGGCCTGAGAACAGGTCTGGTACTTAAAATAATTTTTTTTCACCAAATGTTCCTACTATGTTCTAGGTATAGTGCTCAGTACAAGTGATTCCAGAAAGATCAACACTCAGCTACGCCATCAAGAAACTTACTCTGAAGTCCAAGATAAGGTGGAAATGTGAGCAGTTAAGTGCCACGTAAACACTGGAGTTAAGGATGAAGTCCATATAAGGTACTCTGGTGACACAGAGGAGGAGGTAGTTGTTTCTATTCAGGTAAAAAGAAGGAACCAGGGGCTTCCCTGGTGGCGCAGTGGTTGAGAGTCCGCCTGCCGATGCAGGGGACACGGGTTCGTGCCCCGGTCCGGGAGGATCCCACATGCCGTGGAGCAGCTGGTCCCGTGAGCCATGGCCGCTGAGCCTGCGCGTCCGAAGCCTGTGGTCTGCAACAGGAGAGGCCACAACAGTGAGAGGCCCGCGTACCACACACACACACACACACACACACACACACACACACAAAATAATAATAAAAAAATAATAATAATAAACAAAAGAAGGAACCAGGCATAGTTTCAAGAGGAGATTATGTTTGACTTGAATATTCAAAGGTATATCCCAATGGGTAGAGAAATTAGCGCAGTATAGTAGGTACTCTGTAACAGGGAGAAACATGAATACACCCGGCAGTGGTTTGTTGGTATATTTGGGCAACTTTAAGTTTTTTAGTTATTATAGCACATATACCTCTGAACACTTATTTTTCACTTTCACCAAATTTCCAACTTCCAGTTCCTACAGCACGTTGATTGAGGGCTGGATCCAATTCTTCTTGCACACAGAGCAATCTGATTATACTGGGGAATTAACGCTCCAGGGGCAGATTTCAACCAATGACTGATGGGAGTTGATGAATAAATACCCCAGCCCTCATATCCCTTGGACAGGGTAACTCTGAAGTACTGGGGTCTCAGATTTCCCAGTGGAATTTAGTCCTGTTTGCCCACTCTTGTTAACTTGCTTGACAATGCATACATTATTGATTTTTATCCATTCCCTCTCCTACTTCCCCACTTGCCTTAGTAGTGTTTTTAGCGATAACTTCTCAAAGAAACTCTTTGAACTTGTATCCTTGTTTCAAGATCTAACTCTGAGATAACTCAAACTAAAAGAGTTTCACAGATTAGGTTTCCAAGGAAGCAGATTCTGAAATGGAGATTTAGAATTTATTAAGAGGTACTCTTGTAATTAATATCTGTGAGATAAGAAAGCAGGATTGGACAGAGGGAGGAGCTGGGCTGTAGTTACAACAAAAGTCTCAAGTAACCCCATGGAGAGCTCTGAAGCTGGAGTGACTCTTGAGAGTTGTCCCAAGTTGGGGTGAGGGGGCTTGGCTCACATTCCTTCATTTCAACCGGTCATTAGATGCACGTTTAACCTTAATTACCTCCTGTAACATCCTATCTCCAAATACAGTCACACTGCAGGTTAGGGCTTCAAGATATGAATTTTGGGGGATACAATTCATCTTATAATGTGTGTCTTTATGAAGAGAGTGTTATATGATGTAGCGGACTGTGACTTTACATAGACATATGTATAAGTATGTCTGACCTTGAGCATAAGTGAAGAGAAATCCCTAAACCTTGTTTTATACAAAGCAAGGCAGTGTTCCTTAATTTATTTCAATAAGCATTTATAGAGAAGTGACTATGAGCAAGACACTGTTATCAGATGTGAAAGATACAAAAGTGAATAAGATTACGTTAGAAGTTCTTACTGTAATTTTAAATGACTTGAATATTTTACAAAAGGACACACAAAATATTCTTGCAAACTAAAGCTTTTCAGAAAGCGGACCACTCAACCAGAAGAAAGGGAACCTATTACCTTTCTAAATTTCAAAGAGCATCCCTATTTAAATAAAGAGTTTTCAGGGGAAGCAAATGTATGATTCATTGCTCTACAGTTATTCAGATTAAATGAATAGTAGAGAGTTGTTTTCTGAAACAAAATACATACACATAAAGTGACCAAATGCCAGACAGGTATCCTACTCTACCACTTGTATACCCAGCTCTGGAGCCTCCACTGTGGACTGAAGAAGCAGTAGAGGGGTTGGTGGAGGTTGAGGCTGTAGAGAACAGATAAGTGGTAACACTGGGCAGGAATGAGAGTTGAACAGGGCAGGGAACCTCCCCCTGTAACGCATCAATGTTATGCACTCATTAAAGCAATGGGAAGTTCGCAAGATTCAACAGTTTTCAACAGTTCCAGAAAACTGTGTCAGTGGATAATAAAAAATAAAAGTAAATTTTATTTTATTCATAGGAATTGCTAACAGAGCAATGCAGTTGACAAATGCCTACCCATTTCCATAGAAGAATACAGATGGTCCAAAGCAGAAACATGTAACTTTTTTTGAATGGGTAAATACTTGGCTTTTGGGAAAGAAAATGCTGGACACCTATTATATTCCTTAAGTCTTAGAAATTATATACTTATATCCCAAAATATTTATTTTAAAAAAGAAAAATATAGATGTTCTATGACTCTGGTACACTGTCATTAGCAAATAAGCAATTATTGAGTGATAATGGGAATGAAGAAAATGTAGGTGCATTTAGGAAGTAGGTGATTTCTTTCACTTCTATTTTCCTGGTGAACGAATTCAGAGAAGGATTGGCTCTGACTGTTAGATTGGATTACCAACATTGGATAGCACTGAACTCTTGAAGTACCCAAATGGGAAAAGTCTTCAATTTGATTCTAATGATTAGAAATCATTCGTGACATGGAAGTCTCTTTCTTTACATAATTAGGTTGACTCAGAGAGGGAGCATCTCATACTAAACTTCTGGTCTACTAATGTTTGAAAATTAGACTATTAGAACCTGAGTCTTGGGTTAGAGAAAGGTGCTACCAATATTTTGGCTTCTGTTCACATTCTCTCATTTTCAAGAAAGACAATTTGACATGATTTCAAATAATCTACAGTCCCTACAAATTATGGCTGTTCTTTGCTGTTCAAATTAAAATTTGAAATTAGATATGCAACCCACCATCACACAATTAAACATTTTTAAACTTTTCTTCTCAAAAAACTTTTATCCTTTAATCTCTGCACAAATGTCCTATTTTATGACCTCTGTTATACCACAGAAATTATTTCTCAACAAGAAGAAACAGTTATATTAGACCAGATTTTCAAGTCATTAGAACATATTGTGACTTTATTTTTTCTACTTTAGCAAAATTATTTTCTTTTGAAGAAAAGATAACTCTGGACCTGCAGACAAAAATGCATATATAAGGGAATATCTGTTAAACAAAATCTAATGGGATTTTGTGGAAATGTTTTCCCGTGGACTGAAAGATGGATATCCTTATATAAGTCTACATAGCCTATGCATATGCTGTGGTTCAGAGCAAACTTCAAGGTTTTATCCTTTTGTCTCCATCGTGAAACCTGGGTCTTCACTCATGCATAACGAAACCAAGGAAAATATATAGCCCGAGTTTCCAAGTGTTGTTTCTCAACTCAGTTTTCTCTATTCACACCTTTGGCTTTGAATATTGAAATGAAATCTGGATGGAATAAAATTAATACAGGAAGGGACCCCTGTCCTTTGATGTAAAAGAGGTTAAATTGTTCCCTTGCCAACTTCTAAATTTGAAAATGATCAGGTGGTGTGATTTTTATTTTTTTTCTTCTTTTTCATTGAAATGGAATGACTCTAACCCCAAGCTGGGTTTCACAATTAAAAGGTTTTCTATGTTATTAACTTTGTACAAATATTTATTGCAATGATCTCTGATTTCAGATATGTAGTCTGGATTTTCTTGAATAAAGTCAACTTGGATAGGTTAACTTTGAAAAAAAGAGAATGCAGGATCTTGGAACTTGAAGATAGAACTGTGAGATTCCCCAGAAAATCATTCAGGGACTGCAGAGGAACTCTTGCCATTATTCTTGGGCAATGGGACAAGCAGGAGTAAGCTAAGAGTTGCTAGGATGGTAGGTTCCTGAGGAGTCTTTGCGGAAGAAGTCATCTCTTTACATGAAAGCAACTCAGAACCTGCCTTTGACTGCAAGAGCCATTTGTCATTAACATAGTACACTGCTTTCCAAACTTTTATATAGAGTGAGATTTTTTTAAAGGAAAATCTCTGCTAAAGCTAAATAGATAATGCAGACAGAAGCAGGGTTACTTTGGTTGATTTGGACCTACCAGTGGGCTCCACATAAGCCCCAAGGCTTGGCAGAGCCATAATGGTGAACCACTGGCAAAACATGGAATCAGAGAGTCAACTCAATCCCTTACTAGTTGTTGGAACTTAGACAATTTATAGTCTTTTTGAGCATGTGTGTGCACATGCATGCGTGCGTGTGTGTGTATTGATTTTTGCCTCTCAGGATTGTTGTGAAGATAAGTGATAATGCACATAAAGTGCTTAGCCAGTACCTTGCGTGTAAGTAGATATTCAAAAATTGCCACTACTCTTATTATCATCATTATCTTAATCCCAATGAGCTGTACTCCATATGGAATCATACAGGAACCACGTTCCAGGCTCGCTCTAAAGGGCTATATATC